>NC_088392.1:70067500-70335000 GCF_037993035.2 Macaca fascicularis | reverse complement strand
ATACCATCAAGCAAAACAACATATGCCTTGTGGGAGTTATATGAGAAGAGACAGACAAAGGGAAAAACGCTTCTTCAAAAAAATAATGGCTGAAAATTTTGCAAATCTGGGAAAGAAAATAGACATCCAGATACAGAAAGCCCAGAGGATATCAAATAGGACAAAGACACACACAAAATACATAAGACACATTATAATCAAATTGTCGAAAGTCAATGACGATGAGAGAATTTTGAAAATAGCAAGAGAAAAACAACTTGTCACATGCAATGGAACCACCACAAGATTGCTGGGTTTGCTGCCCCACCCCCACCTCAGAAGAAACCTTGCAAGGGAGAAGAGAGTTTGATGACATATTCAAGGCACTGAAAGAAAAAAAAAAAAAAAACTATCAACCAGGAATATTACACCTGGAAAAACTATCCTTTAAGAGTGAAGGGGAGATAAGACTTTTTTAGACAAAAAGCTGTGGGAACTCATCATCACTATACCCACCTTATAAGAAATGCTAAAAGGAGTTCCTCAGGTTGAAACAAAAGGACAGTAAACAGCAATACGATAGCATATTAAAGCATACAACTCATAGATAAAGTTAAATATATAGACAAAACCAGAATAGTATATTACCATAATGGTTATAGGTAAATCAGTTTCAATTCTAGTATAAAAGTTAAAAGATAAAAGTATTCAAAAATAAGTATAAATAAAATTATGTTTATGGCTATTAAATATAAATAGCTATAAACTGTGACATCAATAACATATAATGTGAGGGAGGAGAAGTAAATGTATAGTTTTTTATGCAAGTGAAGTTGCTATTAGCTTACAATAGACTATTATAGCAATGAGATATTTTATGCAAGCTTCTTGAAAACCACAAAGACAACAACTATCCATATTACACAAAAGAAAAAGAGATAGGAATCAAGTCCTCTTAATACAAACAAAAACAACATAAAAGAATGAAACACAAAGGAGGACAGCAAGAGACAAAAAGAGGGAGAAAACAACCAGAAGACAAACAAAACAGTTAACAAAATGGCAATAGTAAATCATTGCCTATAAATAATTAACAGTAAATGGATTAAATTCTTGGATCAAAAGGCAGAGTGGCTAATAAATTTTTTAAATGCTGTCTACAAGAAACTCACTTTAGAGTTAAGGATACACACAGGCAGAAAATACAGGGGTAGAAAAAAATATTCCATGCAAATGATAACCAGAGAAAGCAGGTGCAGCTACATTTATATTGCATACACAAGACTTTAAGTACTTATAAATATTTAAATAATCAGGTAGTAATAAAAAGTGAAGTACAAATTTAAAAACCTCCCAACAAAGAAAAGTCCAGGACTAGATAGCTTCTCAAGTGAATTCTACTAACCATTCAAATAATTAATAACAATTCTTCTTAAATTCATGAAAAAAATAGAATAATAAACCCTGTTGTCTTAGTTTATTTAGGCTGTTATAACAAAAATATCATAGACTGAGTGGCTTATAAACAACAGAAATTCATTTCTTATGGTATTAGAGGCTCTAAAGTGCAAGATCAAGATGCCAGCAGAGTCAGGGTCTGGTGAGGGTGGCGTTCTAGTTCATCACAGCTGTCTTTTCCCTGTGTCTCTACATGGCAGAAGGCAGTGATGGAGTCTCTGGGGTTTCTTTTACAAGGGTACTAATCTCATTCATGAGGGCTCTACTCTTAGTATCTAATCACTTCCCAAAGGCCTGACCTCCAATTATCCCCACAGTGGGGATTAGCTTTCAACATATAAATTTTGGGGGGACATATTCAGTCTAGTCCAACTTCCAAACTTATTTGATGAGACCAGGATCACCATGATGCCAAAACCAGACAAATACACCACAGGAGAAGAAAACTACTGGGCAATATCTCTAATAAACATAATACATTCAACAAAAATTACAAAATCGATTCATGCAAAAAGGATTGAAAAAAGATGAGAAGATAAAACAAAAAAGAAAAGGAAAACCAGCTGAAAGATAAATATGCAAAAAGAGATGGGTTGGATGAGAAAAGGTTTTAAAGAAACTAAAAAAGTAAATTTGCAAAGTATTTTAAAATCTGTAAGAATACACATCAAACTGCTTTAAATTTTTAAACAAAAATATATAAATTAATGACATGAAACCAACCAGAGAAGCTGCTTCAAAATGCAGAAGAGAAAGACAAGGAAATGGCATGTGTATCAGAAATACATATGCACATGGCCAGGCATGGTGGCTCACACCTGTAATCCCAGCACTTTGGGAGGCCAAGGTGGGCAGAACACTTAAGGCCAGGAGTTTGAGAGCAGCCTGGCCAACATGGCAAAACCCGGTCTCTACTAAAAATACAACATTTATCCAGGTGTGGTGCCACATGCCTGTAATCCCAGCTACTTGGGAGGCTGAGGCAGGAGAATCTCTTGAACCCAGGAGGGGAGGTTGCAGTGAGCCAAGATCACGCCACTGCACTCCAGCCTGGGTGACAGAGCAAGATTCTGTAAAAAAAAAAAAAAAAAAAAAAGCTCACATAGACATTATAAAGAGAAAAAGAAAACATAAAAGTAACTGAAGTGAGAAAAAAGAAAATGAAAGCAACAAAAATGATACAGTAGAATAAATGTTTCCTAAAGACAGATATGCTTTGCATGTATGAATCACTGAATCAGTACCTTGCAAAATTGATTTTAAAATCTATAGGTATTCTCTATAGGTATTCTAGTTTGGCTCACACCTGTCATCCCAGTACTTTGGGAGGCTGAGGCGGGCAGATCACGAGGTCAGGAGATCGAGACCATCCTGGCCAACATCGTGAAATCCCATCTCTACTAAAAATGCAAAAATTAGCTGGGCATGGTGGCACACACCTGTAATTCCAGCTACTCGGGAGACTGAGGCAGGAGAATCGTTTGAACCTGGAAGTCGGAGGTTGCAGTGAGCCGAGATCACACCACTGGACTCCAGCCTGGCAACAGAACAAGACTCTCTTTAAAAAAAAAAAAATAATAATAATAGTAATTTTAAGGACAAAATACGGATGATAAGCAGCTTACCTACAAAGGAAAAAGAGACTAAAATATGGCTAAGGCTACACGAAATGAGAGAAGAAAACAAAGAAACACCAAAATATTTTGAAAGATGAAAATAAAAGATTTACACACATACATGCTATACCAAATTGTATTGCTGTTATTGTAGAAAATGACTTAAATTTCCTGAATTTCAACTTCTAATCTGGTGACCAATAATAATTTCTTTCTCATAGGGTTGCTATGAAGACCAGGGTAAGTTCTACACAGTTACTGCTATGGGACTGAAAGCTGCTTTCATACAAATTTTGGAAAATTATCTCATTTTAAATGTCAGTAAAAACATCATTGAATAATCCTAAAAATTATGAAGAACTTAGATTATAAAATAAACTTTAAAATAGTCTGAACAATATTAAAATACTGATGACAGTGATCATTCTTTCTCTCTTCTTGCTTTTAATAAGAATTTTTGTATGGTTTCACTGTTGAGTATATAGAGTCAGATTATTATGTCTTCAATACATTAATCCTTCCATACTTAAAATGAGTTAAATTACAGACATATGCTTAAATGAAAATTAATTAAAACTTTGAGTGTAGAAGTTGCTGAGTTGTGACTTTGAGAAGGTAAAGAACTGAGTTAGCCATTACCCTTAGTTTAGAAAGATAGCAAAATTTACTAACAAAATAGTTACCAAAAAATTAAATTCAATCTATTCTTATCCTGCATCTTGAGTTCTTACAAGTGAATTTCACAATAATGCTTAATTTTTCTGTCTTTTGTTACTATAAAGTTGAATTCTGACTAAGTTTTGCCTTTCATTTTAATAATTATCAACCAAGGACTGATAATTCCATGGTGATTATGACCTTCAGTGATTTACTGCAATCAAATAAATATACATTAATATATATACATGTACTTATTTTGGTATCTCTTGTCAGGCAAGAAACAATTATTAGAAAGCATGTTCTTCTGCAGAATTGGTTTTATCCAGATAAAATAAGCATATAAAGTTACACTAATTTTAAAGCTTCAGGTAACATCTCATGCTTCCATAAACGTAATGTTAATTCACATTGAAGAGAAACATCGCTGCCATGTTAAAGGGAGCAACTACATTTGGAGTTGATGGGTAGTTTATATTTTACCTTCAGTGGTTTTAGCATAAACGTCACAGTAGAAAGTTGTGGAAACTGTTTCCAGTTGTGAATTTTCCTGTCCAGTCAGAAAGCCCAAAAACTAATTTTCTCTATCCCACTAGCCACTATTTCTACTTGCTCATGCAGTGGCAGAATGGGCAGGGAGACACTGTGCAACCTCACTAATTGAGTGTGTTTATATCTGACTTACCTAGAGAGCTGCAGCAGCTGAGATAGGAGTTTGACAGAAATTGTTTCTCAAGACACAGGTCACAAGGACCCCAGTGACAAAAAGGATTTGGTAAAGAAGCCGGCCAAAACCCACGCAAGACAAGATGGCACTGGTCTGCCCTTACTGCTTATTATATGCTAATTACAATGCATTAGCATGCTAAAAGACACTCCCATCAATTCTATGACAGTTTACAGATGCTCTGGCAACTCTTCGAAGTTACCCTACATGGTTTAAAAAAGGACAGAACCATAGGTTCTGATAGTTTACTGCCCTCTTCGCAGAAAATTCTGAATAATCTTCCCCTTGTTTAGCATTTGATCAAGAAACAACCATAAAAATAGCCAACCAGCAGCCCTTGGGGTTACTCTGCCTATGGAGTATCCATCCTTTTATTCCTTTACTTTCTTTTTTTTTCTTTCTTTCTTTTCTTTTCTTTTTTTTTTTTTTTTTTGAGACAGAGTCTGGGTCTGTCGCCCAGGCTGGAGTGCAGTGGTGCAATCTCTCTTCACTGCAACCTCTGTCTCCCGGGTTCAAGAGTTCAAGCAATTCCCTGCCTCAGCCTCCGGAGTAGCCAGGATTACAGGCGCCTGCCACCATGCCCAGCTAATTTTTGTATTTTTAGTAGAGTCGGGGTTTCACTATATTGGCCAGGCTGGTCTTGAACTCCTGACCTAGTGATCCACCTGCCTCGGCCTCCCAAACTGCTGGGATTACAGGTGTGAGCCACCGCGCCCGGCCTCCTTTACTTTCTTATAAACTTGCTTTCACTTCACTGTGTTGGCTTCCTATTGAATTCCTTCCTGCATAAAGCCATGTGACACAGTTTTGTATTTTAATTTTCAACATAGATTCAGATTTTCAGGGTCTTAAATATCTGGTTCAAACTTTTCACACATATTAGCCTCTTGCAACAGTGTCTTTGTGAAACAGAGAGCATCATTTATAGCTTTTTCTAGAGAAAGCTTAATTTAATCTAAATATTATCATATGGAAGACTTAGATGGTTTTACTGATTTCTAGTAGCAAACATGATAATTGAAGTTGATCCAGATAGCTGTATCTGAACAATGGAGACCTGCTGTGATAGTACCAAGAGGTTTTATTTAAAGCAAGCTAGAAAAAGTTCTGGGTTGAAATAAGCATTTCGACTGCCAAATTCTAGGAGGAAATTAAGTAACAATATGCACAATTGATCTGAGATTAAAATCAATGCTTCAGGAAAATACATATTTTGACTACTTTCATACCAAGATATCATTTTTGTAGCTTGTTAAGCTTCTCAATTATAAACCAAAAATACAATTCTAAGCCCTGAAATTGACTAAATGGATCCCTCCTCTTGGCCAAGGAGATTCAAAACTAAATCTGACAAACTGATTCAGGCCATGATGGGAAGAAGTATCAAACATGCCTCATTATATTCTCCTGCCTTTGGAATTCAGGCACAACTGACCAGCATTAACGTTAAAACAGAGCACTTAAGACTGGCAAACGGACTCTTGATAGCAATAAGATACCGAATTCCAGCCTGACTCTAGTATAGCATCTCACATGACAGATAGCAGACCTTGAAAGAATTCAAGGCTGGGCACAGTGGCTCACACCTGTAATCCCAGCACTTTAGGAGGCTGAGGTGGGTGGATCACTGGAGGCCAGGAGTTCAAGACCAGCCTGGCCAACATGACAAAACCCTGTTTGTACTACAAATACAAAAATTAACTGGGCATGGTGGTGCACACCTGTAATCTCAGCTACTTGGGAGGCTGAGGCACTAGAATCACTTGAACCTTGGGGTTGGAGGTTGTAGTGAGCCGAGATGGTGCCACTGTGCTCCAACCTGGATGACACAGTGAGATTCTATCTCAAAAAAACAAACAAACAAAAGAGAATTCAAAGTATTTTACCCCAAAATATCTTTCTTTGATATATTTTTAAATGATCCTGCAAAATCGTCTCTTATAGGGGAAATCTACATTCTGTAGAGAATCCCTTTCTCTTTCCCAGACTTTTCCTGATCAGGGAGGGAGGAACAGTCTGGCACCTTTTTAGTTTGATAAGAAATATTAGCATTTATTCTCTCTGAAGCCTACTACCTGGAGGCTTTATCTACATAATGAGAACCTTGGTCTCCACAACCCCGTTTCTTAGCCCAGACATTTTTTTCTAGTGATTCCAGGTCTTTAGATAATAAATTAACTCTTTCAACCAATTGACAATGAGAAACTCTTTGAAACTACCTATGACCTGGAAGCCTCCACTTCAAGTTGTCCTGCATTTCTGGACCAAACCAATGTCTACCTTATATGTAGTGATTGATGTCTGCCTATAACTTCTGTCCCCCTAAAATGTATAAAATTAAGCTGTAACCCAACCACTTTGGGTACATGTTCTCAGGACATCTTGAGACTGTGCCTCAGGCCTTGGTCACTCATATTAGGCTCAGCATAAATCGCTTCAAACATTTTACAGAATTTGACTGCTTTTTATTGACACAAATGATTTGAAGTGTTTCGTTGAAATACCCATACATATTCATCCATCTCTCTTTTCCTATGCTGAAAAATTAACTTTTTTTTTAGAAAACGTAGCTTGTTGGAATAGTTAGCATTTTATATTCCAGTTAGAATTAAAGAATTATAAACCGTAAACCAAACCTTGTGCTTTTTTTCTTTAGAAATTTAGTTCCTGAAGAAATTTTAGAAGTATTTATCTTATTAAAATTAAATGCTTCTGGTGATTTTTATTTGAATTTTTTTCAAAATGTTTAAGAGAATAATAAATATTCTGCACTTCCATTACATTATAAGGAAAATGGTCACTGATGGAAGCAGGAAATCCTGTTTGATTCAGCTTCCTGCAGGCCTTTCTCGAGGTGGCTTCAGGCAGCCCCTCAGCGCCCACATTGCTCGCTGTTTGCTACTGAGGGTCTAGGTTACAACCATTGTTCTGCTAGTGATGGTTGTATCAACTTTGACAAATCACTTTGATCAGTTCTTTTGGAAAACATAAAATATAAATCTTAAGTTTGGAAATGAAATAACACATAAAACAATTCATAAGTTTTAATTATCATCCAGTATAAGTAAAAAATTATTATTGGGCTACTGTTACTTGCGATCAATGTCATTTTCTGTGACCGGTGAGAGAAATTACTAGCCACACCCTTCAAAGGATGTGAAACCACCCATTCAGAAAATATCTACTCTAATAAAAGATGCATAGTTAATTTGTCATGATTAACTCAATTGTGTGAGTCTCTTCTATTCCAAACAAAGTATATTCTTAGCAAATGATAATGTTTAAAAATGAAGTATTTAGATTATAAAGTGCATGGTATAAGCTATTTAAGAAGACAATTGATGGCCGGAAGTAGTGGCTCACACCTGTAATCCCAGCACTTTGGGGGGCTGAGGCTGGTGAATGACTTGAGGTCAGGAGTTCAAGACCAGCCTGGCCAACATAGTGAAACCTTGTCTCCACTAAAAATACAAAAATTAGCTGGGTGTGGTGGCATGCGCCTGTAATCCCAGCTACTTGGGAGGCTGAGTTAGGAGAATCGCTTTAGCCCGGGAGGCAGAGGTTGCAGTGAGCCGAGATCACGGCACTGCACTCCAGCCTGGGTGAAACAGTGAGACTTGTCTCAAAAAAAAAAAAAAAAAAAAAAAAAACGAAAAGAAAATATTTGATGACTTAAATTACCTTAAATAGTCATATCACCAACTAGTAATTAAAGTATAAGCTATAAGCTACAGTATCAAAACATCAGAATTTCCCTGACTGCTTGAACTGGGACATTTATACCCTCCAGTTCTCATGCCTTTGAATTCAGACTGGAATTACACCACCAGCTTTCCTGAGCCTCCAGCTCACAGATGGCAAAAATCTTCTAGTCCTCCATAAATGCATGGGCTAATTTCTCATAATAAATTTATTTATCTATAGAGAGGGGCCTCTGATACAGGTAACTCTGACTAATACTAGTTCAAGGGACAGAAAATTGACAACTTTCCTACTACTATAAAGATCAATGTTTTTACCTAAGATTGCAATATTTTATACAATCAGTCTTTTACTACTTAGCTTTCTATGTATGTCTAAAATGATAAAGGGAATCAATAGGAGTGTAATTTTTATTCCTGTAAAGATAATAAAGTCAAGTTACAGTCTGGATGTTTCATTTTCTTCTAGTTGCTTTTTTATCTCTAATGATAGAGATAATAATATTGTCTCTAAAATAGAAGGAGAGATTCTGTTTTCCTTTTGTAAGAAAAGAATAAATTAAAACAGTTTCTTAAATGAAAAGTTATTTTTCTAACCTTACACTACCATACTCATTTCCTAGACTGCCATATTCGGTTATGAAGGTTTTCACTAAATTTGAGCATTATCACATCTTTCAAAGTCAATTCTACATGTCCTACATATGTTTCTGTTAATAGTGATGGGACGACATTGTGTTTAGTATAAAATTAATGTAATTCAAAATTTTCATCTTATTATTCAACATCGATATTTTAGTCATTGTAGTTTTAAACAGTAGAAAGAAAACTATTTGGAAGTGTGGTCATAAAAATGATAGTCCCTTTATAAAGTTTGAAACTTTTTGAAGTTTGCATGTGACATAATGGATTAAATAATTTATTTAAAGTATCATGCTTAAAATATTTAAATACTCAAAGTGAGCAACTGTTATCTTTTTATACTTCCTTTTTTTTTTGTTTTGAGACAGAGTCTCACTCTGTTGCCCAGGCTGGAGTGCAGTGGTGCGATCTCCGCGCTCACTGCAAGCTCCGCCTCCCGGGTTCACGCCATTCTCCTGCCTCAGCCTCCCGAGTAGCTGGGACTACAGGTGCTCGCCACCATGCCTGGCGAATTTTTTGGTATTTTTAGTAGAGACGGGGTCTCACCATGTTAGCCAGGACGATTTCGATCTCTTGACCTCATGATCCGCCCGCTTCGGCCTCCCAAAGTGCTGGGATTACAGGTGTGAGCCACCACGCCCGGCCTCTTTTTATACTTCTAAATTTTGGTTGCTTTTTTAATGGAAGTATCTGTATAATTAAAAATAAAGTAAGTATTAATGATACTAATGTAAGTACCAATAATTACAAGGGCAAGTATTATTATAATTTATTTGGTAATTTTTGATTAATGTTCTATTTTCTCATTCAAATCTAAACTGAAGACTATGGTGTCAAGTGTTTTTCTTGCTCACTTTGTAGCCCTGTGTTGCTGGAATGCTTGTCATACAGTAGGCCCTAGAAAATGTTGGCTTAATAAAAAAACATTTATGATTTTTATGATAAATCATGATAAAAATTAGATTAAACACATTATTTATAGCTGTGTTAATATAGATTTTTCATGATTCTCACAGAAACCCTACAAGGTGAATGCAGTTGTCCTGTTCAGCAGTTGAGAAAACTCATGCTCAGAGAGATTGTGTCACTTATTTCAAAGTTATGCAGATAGAAAAAATTTCCCCCATTGGTAGTTTCTAGTTTTATTTATTTATGACTTTTTCCACACATAGATCAGAGATGCTCCATGAAAAATCTTGTCAACTAAATTCTCTATACGGCTCTCCCTTTGTGCTTATCTCCACTTTGGTATCATTTTATGAACATTTATACTTTTACCTCCATAATTACCAATGGCTATAAGTCCATATATTCTCCAATTATCTTTCATTCATTCAATAAATACGTATTGAGTTCCCACTATGAGTCATGTACTATCCTGAGTATCAGGATATTGTACAAAATGAGTCAGATTTTAGCTTTGCCTTCACAGAAGTTACATTTTAAAGGAGCTGAACATAGGCAATGTATTAAAATGCTCCTGAATGATTCGAAAGTCATGTTTATCCCACTAGCTCTTTCTTGGAAATTTCATTAACTTTTCCACAGCAAAGTAGGGTTTTGAGCAAACTGAATTTTTAAATTACTTGAGCTAATGAATGTATGGTAGCTGATACACAGTAGATAAATAATGATTAGTAGTTGCTTAATTGGGTTCCCATCTAGGTAGTTATTTGAGTACAGGGATATAAAATGTCAATGCAACCTATATAGAGATGAATAATGATTAAGCTATAGGCAAAATAAATGTGTGTGTGACAGAGAGAGTATGAGACAGAAAAAGAGAAACAGAGACAGAGAGAAGAGAAAGAGACGGATTGATATTTTCTGCCTAATAGCATAATCTTTTATAATGTTTACTGTTTTAAAGCAATTTTCCTTGTGCCTAACCTTGGATATCTCGTCCCATTGCTATTGCATTCAGAGAGCAATCCAGAAAGTACAGAGAGTCCAAACAAAGTGAAAAACAAAGCCATTCTTGGCATGATCTTAATGCTGTCACAAATTTGATGAAGGAAAACAAATCCAATTGCATTTCAGCATTTAAATATATTTGACACTAGCCAATATATTTTGTGGGTATATGCTTCAATTGAAGGCTAAGCTTCTTGTTAACTATGAGGATTCAGAGACCTCAGTTCTCTGTTATTAGAAAAAATCCATTCTGATTCAGTTGAATTTGCATGTAAAACAGAGACTCAAAAGAAGGTCAGTAAAATGAAAATGGATCAAGAAAATGAAAAGATGGGTTAAGAGAATGAAGACAAAGACCTATACCCACAACTACTTATCTTTGATAAAGAGATTCGATAAATTACAATATTAGAGGAGAAGGAGGCAACAGACACTAATGTCAGAATCACATTGACAATAATAAATATTTATCAAATACCTATTAAGTGCTATTCATTGCAGTAGTCTCTGCAGAAAGAGATCAGATCAGGATTTTGTCTTCACAGGGCTTATGATCTGGTTGTAGTTTTTCATAAATACGTTTATCTAAAAACCTTTTAATAATCTTACCTAGATCATTTCATAGAAGAGATTAAGTTATTCTCAATTAAACTCTTTCATGGTTTTTATAAGATTTCCCATTAGGAAGGGATCAAGAAGGCTATGCCATATAATAGACTGTCATGTTATCAACTCCAGCCCTAAATATATATGGCTTCTTGACTCAAGCCACCATCAACTTACTGCTTTCTGGTCTCATTCTTGTAGCTCTTAAAAGAAAAAAAGAAATCAACTTGTCTTCTTCTCTATTCACAGTTGTAGCTGGGATCACATAGCATTTGCCAAACAATCAATGGCTTTGAAAATGACAATCTGCCAGAAAATGATGGTGTGTATGAATGGACTATTTTCTCTGAAATTTACCAATTTAAATTATATTTAAAAATTTTAGTTCCATCATTCTATGACATAAAATACTTTTCAGCTAGTGCTTTAATAAAAATTAATTAATACAATCCTTTCTTGACTTACTTCTTATCATTTATTTTCTTTAAAACACACTAATTGGTTTTATTTTTAATATACTACTCTACCATATCGAAAGTTGTGTGTTTGATGCTTTACTCAGTAGCATTTTTCAGTTAGAAATGGATAATGAAAGTACGTCAGCTATTAAAAATTCTTAATTGTCTGCAGAACAAAACAATGAATCAGGTGTATAAGGCAATAGGGAAAATTCAAGAATAGGTGAGATCAGACAGAGAAAAAAATAAGAAAGACGTTAAGAGTAAAGAGCAGTCTCCCGAAAATGCATACTATGAGGTTATAAGATTTTAAAAGTTCTTTTTGACCCTTTGCCCTTAAATATATCTGAACTTTAAACTTAGTAACTTTGCTTTTTAGCAGAAACTAAAAAAGTTGAAAAGATGGCATGAGTGACTTTGAAGTGTCTACGTTATCTGGAGTATATACCCTGGGGTTCATTGTTGAGTGCCGGGAAAATTTAGGACATGGACACACATGAAAAGTTTAGGAACGGAGGCTTAATAAATAGAAGAAAAAGAAAAAGAAACAGCTTCTTTCATAGAGGAAGGGGTTTCTGAGCAGAAAAGACTAGTCTGAGGAGGTGGTGTCTGATTTACATAGGGCTCGTAGATTGGTTCAATCAGGTATGACATTTACATAGCATGCAGGGAAGGCTAGTCTAGCCACCCTAATCTTCTTTGCAAATAGGATTTCCAGTTGATCTGCAATCTTGTCTGCTCCTTAGGGAACATGTGGGTTAGTAGAGAAGGGAAACCGCCATCTTGAAAATGTAGTAGTTCCTGCTGGCATTCATCCGTGCAAGCTCCCAGCTTACAGGCTATTCTTCGTTAGAAAATTATTTGGGGCTGTTTTTCGTTATAAAGAAAAGTCTTATCGAGGACTCCCATGCCCTTGCTATCTGCCTAAGTAATTCCTTCTTAACTCCTATATCGATTTCACAGACACAAAGCAGCTTTAAAAAATAGGCATTAGTGGCCGGGCGCGGTGGCTCAAGCCTGTAATCCCAGCACTCTGGGAGGCCGAGGCGGGCGAATCACGAGGTCAGGAGATCGAGACCATCCTGGCTAACACGGTGAAACCCCGTCTCTACTAAAAAAAATACAAAAAACTAGCCGGGCGAGGTGGCGGGCGCCTGTAGTCCCAGTTATTCGGGAGGCTGAGGCAGGAGAATGGCGTAAACCCGGGAGGCGGAGCTTGCAGTGAGCTGAGATCCGGCCACTGCACTCCAGCCCGGGCGACAGAGCGAGACTCCGTCTCAAAAAAAAAAAAAAAAAATAGGCATTAGAAAGAAAGAATCTCTTTTTCTTCTAAACTTATCAAGCAATATCCATTTATACTATTGCATATTTCTAACATTAAGTGTTGCAAACACTGGATTATAAAATCTTAAAATATATGCGTAAAGGAAAAGAGTTAAGCTACAGATCTAATCTGTGATCAATATTATGTACCAGATCCTCCCTCTTCCAAATTTAACTATTGATTTAATATGCCAGTCAGTAGTTGGAACTAAATACATTAAAACTTTTGAATAGCTTTTCAGACATAGACATATAACAAAGAAAATGTGTGAAGAAACAATGAACTTTTATAGTAAAGAAAATAAGAGAATAGTTAAATAAAATAATTTAAAAGTTACATTGTAATTATGATGAAGATATATATGAGAGTAATACAGTGACTAATTTCAAATAAGTTCACACTGTAAAGAGCATTCTTTGATGAAAAGGAAGATTGTTTCATCAAATCAAGGCTGCACAGAATGGTTCAGCTGTTTCCTCACCTAAATCAAATGTCATTGTAGATAATATTTTCATTTATTTCCCTGTTCTTCCTATTATTCTGAATGCCTTTTTGGTTTCTAGGCAACCATGCTAATACTTGTCTTTCTAAAAAGTCCTCTGCACAAGAATAGTATTCTTAAAAAAGATGGGTGGCCTTCGTAGAAATTTTAAAGTTAGAAATAAATGCTTACCATAAAATAAGAAAAAAACCCAATTATAATAGTTTTGAATACTATGATGCAGAGAATTAAAAAATATGTGGCCTGCAAACTGCAATGAGCTTAACAAGGATGAAGAAAGAGAAAGAAGTTACAAGGTAAATTTATTTCCAGGAAAGATGCACAAAGAAACTCCATATGTCAAATTCTGGGCAGATGTTATGATATTCATATTTATTAAAGATCTGTTAAGGGAATAGGGTTGGTTCATTTGAGACAATCATGAATAGAAAACCACTTGAGATGGGAAAAAAATAGAAGTATGATGCTTAGCCTGGACAAAAAAAAAAAAAGATAAATGAGGTAAAATGTTCTATTTGTGATTTTGTGTAGCACATGATGAAAGAGAGATTAAGTTTGTTTACATTTCTCCTCCAGAGATAGAATAATAATCATTAGGTAGAAGTAGGATAATTTTGGCTCAATTTAATAAACTTTTTTTTAACAATTAGGGTTGGCTCTCAGGGTATTGGGTTACCTCAAAAGGTAATGAAATCTGTGACTTGAAGTGTTTAGGCAAAGATGACCATCTTTGTGTACAGTTTCACTGTGTTCCAACTCCACTTCTTAGATATTTAATAGGCACCTAAAATTTAGCATTCCACAAATAAACTCTAAATCTTTTCAGTCTGCTCTTCTCCTACTTTTCCAGTCCCGATAATAATTGTTCAGGCTAAAAATTGAACAATCATCCATAATTCTTCTCCTCTTCTGATATTTAACAGCAAATGCTCAACATGTATAATAAGTATGGATTCTATCCCCACATTTCTCCACTTTACATCACTTACACTAATAACACCCCAGGCCTATCTACTACCATCTCTTGGTTGGATTGTTTTGATGCTCTCTGAATGATATCCTTGCATTTCCATGTGACCCCTGAAGTTTATTCTCTACAGAGCAGTCAAGGCAATCTTTAAAAGAAAGTATGTAATTTTGCCAGTCCTTTTTTCACATCCCTCTGGTAACATACCATTTATCTAAAATGGCAATCAAAGCTCTTAGTATTTCTTAAAAAACAGCCACATGTCCTAAAAAATGTTTTCAGTATGTCTTAATCCCCATGGCCCTCCCTTGTCATATTTTTCTCTTTACTATTCTCTTACCCCTTTCACTTTCACTGCACCCCCACACCTATATGCCCCGCAACTGCTATAACTCTGCCACTCTTTGCAAGCATGCAAATACTCATTATTGGACAGGGGAAATAATCCTAGTTGTCCTGAGGGCTTGGAGCCACTGTCTGTTGAATTCACTTCACCCATACTGGTATGTCTGATGGGGGTGGAGTTCAAGATCAGGCAAGAGAAAAACATGTAAAAGAAGTCATCTCCCAACTGACCCAGGTACATAGCACCCCTAGCCCCTGCAAAGGACTGGATCTCTCAAAACTACATGAAACCCTCCGTACCCATACTCGCCTGGTAAGCCTATTTAATACCACCCTTACTGGGCTCCATGAAGCCTTGGCCAAAACCCTACTAACCATTAGATGTGCCTCCCCCTGCATTTCAGGCCATACATTTCAATCTCTGTATCCTCCTTGTTAAGTTTGTCTCTTCCAGAATCAAAGTTGTAAAACTACAAATCGTTCTTCAAATGGAGCCCCAGATACAGTCCATGACTAAGATCTACTGTGGACCCCTGAACCAGCCTGCTAGCCCATGCTCTGATGTTGATGACATCGAAGCCACCCCTCCCCAGGAAATCTCAACTGCACGACCCCTACTATGCCCCAATTCAGCAGGAAGCAGTTAGAGCCATCATCAGCCAACCTCCCCAACAGCACTTGGGTTTTCCTGTTCAATCAGGTGACTGAGAGACAGGACCTGCTGATTTCCTAGGCCAACTAAGAATTCCTAAGCCTAGCTGGGGAAGGTGACCGCACCCACCTTTAAACATGGGGCTTGTAACTCAGCTCACACCCGACCAGTCAAGTAGTAAAAAAAAAAAGCTCACTAAAATATCAGTCAGGCTAAAAGCAGGAGGTAAAGAAATAGTCAATCATCTATCGCCTGAGGGCACAGGTGAAGACAATGATCAGGATATAAACCCAGGGCATTCCAGCTGGCAGTGGCAACCTCCTTTGTGTCCCCTCCCTTTGTATAGGAGCTCTGTTTTCACTCTATTAAATCTCGCAACTGCACAAAAAAAAAAAAAAAAAAAAAAAAAAGCTTTTGCATGTCTGAGTAACTCTCTGACATCACTTTCTATCATTTTGTATCACTTTCTATCATTTTCTCCCACTTTCATTTTGTTCCAAACTCTCAACTACCATTGCTGTCCTTAGAATTCACTAATTATAATCTTGACCCAAGGGCTTGGTCCTCACTGTTCCTTCTGCCCGGAATGTCTTCTCTCAACGATCTGCGTAGCTTGTTCTCTCACTTCAGTGAAAACTCTGCATAAATATCAGTTTATCAAAAGACTTTTCTTGAGCCTCTTTCATAATGTAGAATACCCATCACCCATCACTCTCTCTTTTTTCCCCTCTGGCATACCACCTAGCTTTCTATATGTTGTTTAGCGTCTGATTCTGATGACTAGACTAGAAATTCCGTGATCTCTTTCTTTTATTGATTATCCCTAGACATAAAAGGGTGCTGTTCCAAAGAAGAAGCTCAAAATATTTTTTGAATAAATGTTATGGAAAGAATTTCAATGTGAGTAAGAGATTGGAATACACAACTTAATAAGGTTCTTCCTAACTCTGTAATTCTGATATCAAAGCCAAGGGATATATTTTATTTGTTCTTTGACTTGGCTATCATTTGGAAATTAATTTGAGTATTCTCTTAACCTTAATTATTTCTAGGTGTATGTACTCTTCCTATTCCAACACCCCCCCCAAACTTCTCATGAAGTTCATGATTTTTATAGAAAATGTTTACAACATACTAGGTTGTTGTTTCAAAATGTTAGATTCTTTTCACTTCCCCTGACATTACCATTTTAACCAGCTGGCTCTCTTCCTGAGGAGGCTTTCAAGCACAATTGTAAGAAAGTTGTAATCACTCCTTAGCAAGCACTTCACTAGAAGGATTTCCACTCAAGGATGTTTGTCACAGCCTTAAGTTTTACCTTAACAAAATTATAAGTGCTATTATTATCCTTCTGAGTTCGTCTTATAAAAGTTCTATAAGACTAGTTTTGTTTTTGAAGTTAACAACTTCCAGAGCTTTATGAAGTCAAAACACTGTGTTTTACAAAGATCTCTAAAAACCAATGGAGATTGTCATCTAGATCAGCACACTGATATCCAGATAACTAAAAGTAAGGGTTATATTGTTCACATTGTATTTTTAGCACCCAACATGATCCAAAGATATAGGAATGACAGAAAATAAACAGGCCAACCACTGGTAAGTGGTACCATTGATTTACTCATCTCTTTTTATTTATTCATATTCATTATAAATTAACATCTACTATGGCCCACACAAATTTCTGATTTTACAGTGATTTTTTTCAAAGTTTACAGTCTCACTGGGAGACATGCAAATTGTTCCAATACGTGGTGTTTGATACCATGGTAGCAACGAGTACAAGTTATATGAGATGAAAAACATCATTTTTCTCTACTGACTTATAATTACTGTTTATCTTTCAGCTCTGTTAGAGACATGGAATTATACTTGTTTATAAGCAGGAAGTATATAAATTATTATTATATGGAAAAATGGTAGCTATAGGAAATTTAATTCTCAGTTTGAGTCTGGAAATAATTTGCTGTTTTCCTATCTCAATGGAAATAGCTTCTGGTAACATAATTTGACCAATAACCAATGATTGCACACTGAGGTACTGACAGCTTGGTCATTGACTTTAATGTTTCTCTGGAGTTGGTAACCAAGAGTGAACAAAAATCTTAAATATAGCAATGTACAAGAGTAGAATTAGCAGTCAACATCATGTCAGGGGACTTGAATACCTATTCCAGCCTCATCACTAATTTACCAAGCAATAGCTTGTTTATCACCATATAATAACCCTCCATGGGACAACCTTTCTTTATCTAATTAATGAGTTGGAAAAATAATTTCCAAGTGAACTCACAGCCCATATTTTGTTCTAAAATATGTTTAAAGGGAAACCAGTACAATTAACTCAAAAGTATTTTCATTAGTTTCACTCAGACCTTTCAAAGAAAAGCAAACATTCTAACCTCAATCTTTTGAAAACTCTAGCCAATGCTGTCCGAAAACCTTTTCTGTGATAATGAAAATGTTCCTTATCCACACTGTTTAAAATATGGTAGCATCTAGCCACATTTGGCTATTGAACATTTGAAATGAGGCTGGTGCAATAGAGGAAATAATTTTAAGACATTATTATTATTTAATTTTAATTAAAGGTAGATAGTTATATAAGGCTAGTGACTAGTTAATTAGGCAGCACAGCTAAAGTCACTGTGTATAATTAGCATAAAATATACCTGATAGCAATGTAAGTTTAAAAAGAAGGGCCAATGTTTATTGGATCTGCTTTCAACTGTTCTGTTCTGTATTTACATTTTAATGAAGCGCTATCATTTGTAGAAATAAACTATTAATGAAAACTGGAATGCTAGTCAAAGAAAAGCACTGAGAGTACATTGTATATAGTGAAAATTATCACTCACGAATGCTATGCTTTTACCATATGCTTTCAATGGCATTTATATAAATTGAAATGGATCATTTCCTTCATTAACCTTCTAAGTGAGATTTTCTGCTCATTTTCCTTGAACATTCAAGAATATCATTATAACTTAAAGTAGGAAGATATGCTAAAGGGCATGAGATTAGTGCATGGGTAGTACACTTTTTCCGTTTCACTATAGGAAATTATATGTCCTATTTTTCAGTTTTGATCTGCATAAATGTGAATTAAATGCAATAAACTTTGAATAAGTAAGTTAAAAATGACTCCATATTTCAAACATATAAAAATAATATGGAACAACATGGATAGAACTAGAGATCATTTTGTGAAGTGAAATAAGCCAGGCACAGAAAGACAAACATCACCTGTTCTCACTTATTTGTGGGATCTAAAAATCAAAACAATTGAACTCACAGACAGAGAAAGTAGGAGGATGGTTACCAGAGGCTGGGAAGGGTAGTGGGGGTCTGGTGAGGGTGGTGAGGACAGTCAATGGATTTAAAAAATTGAAAGAATGAATAAGACTTACTATTTCAAGCATAATAGGGTGGCTATAGTAAATAGTAACTTAATTGTACATATTAAAGTAACTTAGAGTGTAATTGGATTGTTTGTAACTCTAAAGGTAAATGCTTGAGGAGATGGATACCCCATTCCCTATTACGTGCTTATTTCACATTGTGTGCCTGTATCAAAACATCTCACCTACCCCAGAAATATATACACCTGCTATGCACCCACAAAACTTTTTTTTAATTAAGGAAAAATAAAATAAATTAATAATATGGATATTCTTTAATAGCTTTAAAGGAAATGGAAATAAAGTTTTATGGTGAGGCCATTATACACTTAATAAATCAGTAATAAGATATGAAAAAAATACCTAATACTACTGCATTTGTGATTAAACTGGGTGCTGCCATTGTCTTTTTCGCAAAGGTATTGCTAATGCTTTAATGCTGAGGTTTGTTCCCGGGCTTTAATTCAATAGAGGAAGATAATAACCCTGTAAAGGAACATGTGCATTTACAGTATTACCAATAATGTTCATAAAATTAGAATAATTAATAAATCTAGTTGATTAGCTATTCTTATGTAGTCAATAAAACATGATGATACAAAATACATGAAAATAAAAGATTCTTATAATATAATGACTATATATTTTTCATTTATTAACAAGAATACCTACCTTTTGCCTGGCATTTGAAAATATAGAGAAAAAGGATGACAGTTTCTGCCTTCAAGAATTGTACAGCTTAGGTAGCAGACAAAAAGGAGTTATTCGGTAAGAATCTATTGTGGTATCTGCCAGGGTGAAGGGTATGCACAGAGGGATCTGAATGGCTGCTGTGACAATCAGGAAATTTGAGAAGATTCAAACAAGGCTGGCTCCCCCATGGCTGAATTCTGGTGCTAATAAGGAGCTGGACAACTAAGCCAACCATTTCTAAAAGGCAGAGTGAGAACTCGTGCGGGCATCAATGATTTGGAAAAATAGCATTCTTGTCAATTAAGGGAGTTTACCAGATTTTGAATTTCAGACTTCTCAGAGAGTTGGATCTTCCTTATTCTTTGAGGAAGGAGCTAATGAGCCTCCTATAATAATGGGAAGTGATTCCCCATCAGGTATTCAGGATGGCCACACTTGAGGATCAGGGATTAATCGAAGTAGAGTGAATATTACTGATGTCCCATCCTAGCTCTGACCCATCTCAATTTCCTCTTAGATTGAGAGGTTGATTGAGGTGTTCTGTTACCTTCTCTGCATAAAATTTTTAAAAGGGAGAATCTTTTCTATTGGAAGATATCATTAGAGCATCTATTTTATTTACACATGATGTTCAGCATTAAATAAAAGTTTACCAGATACAGGAGGTTGAAAGAAAACATGACCAATAGTCAAAATGAAAGACAGATAACAAATGCAGTCCACAATTGATCCAGATATTGGCATTAGCAGACAAGGACTTCTACATGACTACAATTAATATAGTAAAGAAAATCGAGGAAAAGTAGAACAACATAAAAGAAAGGGTGAAAGGTTTCAATAAAAATTTGAAATTTATAAAAATGAATTATATGAACATTTCAAAAATCAAAATGTGTTATTTAGTATTCAGAAATCAATACATATATGGTTTTAAACACAGCCTAGATACAAGAGAAGAAAAGATTGGTGAATTCAGTCAGGTCAACATCTAAACTGAGAAAACAGAAAAAATATTGTGAAAAACAGGCAAGAAGATTGCCAAATCATGAATGAACTCCCATTCACAATTGCTGCAAAAAGAGTGAAATACTTAGGAATACAGCTAACATGGGAAGTGAAGGACCTCTTCAAGGAGAACTGCAAACCACTGCTCAAGGAAATCAGAGAGGACACAAACATATGGAAAAACATTCCATGGTCAGCAATAGGAAGGATCAATATCATGAAAATGGCCATAGCCCCCAAACTAATTTATAGATTCAATGCCATTCCCATTAAACTATCATTGAGATTCTTCACAGAATTAGAAAAAAAAATATTTTAAGTCACATGGAAACAAATAAAAGCCTGAATAGCCAAGGCAATCCAAAGCAAAAAGAACAAAGCTGAAAGCATCATTCTACCTGACTTCAATCTATACTACAAGTCTACAGTGAACAAAGCAGCATGCTACTGGTACAAGAACAAACAGACCCATAGACCAATGGAACAGAATAGAGAACTCAGAAATAAGACCACAAACCTACAACCATCTGATCTTCGACAAACCTGACAAAAATAAGCAATGGGGAAAGGATTCCCTATTTAATAAATGATTCTGGGAAAACTGGCTAGCCATATGCAGAAAACTGAAATTGCACCCCTTCCTTTTACCACATACAAAAATTAACTCAAATCAGATTAAAGACTTAAACCTAAAACTCCAAACTATAAAAACCATAGAAGGAAATCTAGGAAATGCCATTCAGGGCATAGGCAAAGATTAAATGACAAAAAAGCAAAAAGCAATTGCAACAAAAGCAAGATTTGACAAATGGGATCTAATTAAACTAAAGATCTTCTGTACAGCAAAAGAAACTATCATCAGAGTGAACAGACAAATTACAGAATGGGAGAAAATTTTTGCAATCTATTCATTTGACAAAAGTCTAAGAGCTGGAATCTGTTAAACAGGGAACTTACAAATAAGAAAAAAACAAACAACTCCATTAAAATGAGGGCAGAGGGCAACGGACATGAACAGAACCTTCTCAAAAGAAGACATGCATGCGGCCAACAAACATATGAAAAAAAAGCTCTATATCACTAATTATTAGATAAATACAAATTACAACCACAATGAGATATTACCTCATGCCAGTCAAAGTGGCTATTATTAAAAAGTAAAAATAAATAAATAAATAAGTAAATAAATAACAGATGCTGGCAAGGTTGTGGAGGGAAAAAAAAAAGCTTTTACACTGTTGGTGGGAGTGTAAATTAGTTCAACCATTGTGGAAGACAGTGTGGCAATTCCTCAGAGATCTAGAGGCAGAAATACCATTTGATCCAGCAATCCCAGCAAATATATAGTCTATATTTTCCTTTATTTCTATTAATGTTTGCTTTATATATTTGAGTGTTCTACAAAAATATATTTGAATGTTTGCTGGGTGAAAAAATAGTACAATCATTATATCATCTTGCTGAATTGACCCATTAATCATTAGTGACCTCGTTTGTCTCTTTATAGTCTTTAACTTGTCTATTTTATCTAATATAAATATAACTATTCCTATTCTTTTGGGGTTTTCATTTACATGTAATATCTTTTTTCAGTCTCTGTGTGTCTTCATAGTTGAAGTGTTTTTGTTTGTTTGTTTGTTTGTTTTTTGAAACAGAGTCTCTCTCTGTTGCTCAGACTAGAGCGCAGTGGCACAATCTCAGCTCACTGTAACCTCTGCCTCCTGGGCAACTGATTCTTGTGCCTCAGACTCCCAAGTAGCTGGGATTACAAGTGTGCACAACCGCACCCAGCTAATTCTTGTATTTTTTAGTAAAGATGGGGTTTCACCATGTTGGCCAGGCTGGTCTCGAACTCCTGACCTCAAGTGATGTACCCGCCTCAGCCTCCCAAAGTGCTGGGATTACAGGCTGAGCCACTGCACCCAGCTGTGAAGTGTTTCTTTTCTTTTTGTTTTGTTTTTAGTTTTTTGTTTTTTTGTTTGTAGGCAGCATATAGTTGAATCTTGTTTTCATTAGACCATTCCACCACTGCATGTCTTTAAATTGGAGAATTTAGTCCATTTACATTCAATGTTATTATTGATAGCTAAGGATTTACCACTGCCATTTTGTTCCTTGTTTTCTGGTTGTTTTATAACTCCTTTCTTCCTCTCTTACTGTCTTCCTTTGTGGTTATGTAATTTTCTCTGATAATATGTTTTAATTCATTGCTTTTTATTTTTAGTGTATCTATAATCATTCTCTGTTTTGTGATTAGTATGTCAAGAAACACATGAGTGAATCTTAAATACATTTTTTTCTATGGTTAGACTCAAAGGGCTACATATTATATGACTTCATTTATAGTAGTCCCTCCTTTTCTGTGAGGTATATGTTCCAAGACCCTCAGTTGTTGCCCCAAATCATAAATCTTACCAAACTCTACACATACTATGGTTTTTCCTATATGTATTTACCAATGATAAAGTTGAACTCACATATTAGTCATAATCAAAGATTAATAACAATAACAAACAGTAAAATAGAACAATGATAACAAATACTGTAATAATAGTTGTCTAAATGCTCTCTCTCTCTCTCTCTCTCTCTCTCTCTTCCCCCCCTCTCTTTCTCAAGATATTTTATTGTACTATATGGTGGGTAACTGAAACTGCAGAAAACAAACTGTGAAAAGCAAAACCACAAACAAAATAGGACTACTGTACATAACATTCTTGAAAAATCAAAACTATATATAAATAGAAACCAGATGAGAGATTACCAAAGGTTGGGG
Source organism: Macaca fascicularis (assembly GCF_037993035.2). NCBI lineage: Eukaryota > Metazoa > Chordata > Mammalia > Primates > Cercopithecidae > Macaca > Macaca fascicularis. Next base: position 70,311,580 of record NC_088392.1, on the reverse strand, counting down.
GAGAAAGAAGAGGTTGACTAAAAGGGGCAACAGAAAAATTTACAGAGTAAAGAAATTGTTCTATACGGTGCTGGGGTAGGGGATACATGATACAGAATTTATCAAAATTCATAGCATATATCGAAGTTGTGAGCTTTACTGCATGCAAGTTAAAATCAAGCAGGATGCTGGGAGATTCAAGGATAGAATACAGACTATAATGAATAAATATGACTGTATTATAATTGTATGGTATAACATTGTTGAAGAGGATTTTGAATATGAGCACTATGTTTTGGCAGGATACTGCATTGCTAAACACAAAAGAACTATGCGTAAATGCTATTCTCTAGTTGTCAAACTTGTTTCTCATGGGGCTGTGGGTTAGCAATTCTGAAACTACATTACATATATACTAGGGGCTAAATAAAAAAAGTAAATGAGTTATAAATGACGAGAGCCCAGTTTCTCACTATTATAGAGAGAAGTCACAACTAAGCATGGGGGAAAGCTAAAGTGAATACTATGGTGCTGGATTATGGCAACATCAATATGAGTTCATGTACATTCTAATACAGGTAGATAGATAAATAGACGATATGCATATGCAGAAATAGTTATAGATACGTATGTATACATACGTATATTTCCTAGATGAGAGGATCTAAAAGTGGTATCTTAGTAAAAATGAGCACATCCAATGCCCAGATCTTGGCTTCTTCATACTTACTACAGTTCTCCAATAATGAACATCTGGGATCCTTGGAGACATGACTGACTGTAGGGCTTGGATAGGGGACACATAAAGTGAGCCTGGAATGTAGTGTACATTCCTTAAGAAAGTTAAGAAGTGATTTAATAAATAAATGATGGGTGCTTGTCAAAAGAAGATAGGATGTAACCCGAAGAACTTCCAATAATCAAAGCTGGTACAACTTGAGCAACAAAATAAATCAGTATCACTCTAATAACAAAACTAGATAAACATATTACAAGAAAGCTACACATTATACTCCTACTAAGCATGGCCATAAAAATGCTTAATAAATATTTGTAAACAAGTCCTGAATGTACACAAAGGTTTATATAACATGGGTATTATCACAAGAATGCAAAGTTTTTAAAATCTGAAAATCAATTAATGTATTGTATAATATTAATAGAATAAAGGACAAAAACAACATAATCATCTCAATAGATTCAACAAAGTAACAAAAGCCAACAGTATATTACATCATATCTTTATTGCCTTATTTGTAATGATTCTATTGTTTCACGATTAAACATTTTACTGGTATTTTGTTTCATATATGTCATAACTAGGTAGAGAACATATGGATTAATAATATGGAGATTTAAAAAATTTCTACTTGTTGTATTGATGGAGGAACTTATATTTGCAAATGAATCTCTGACTAGATTTTTTTAAGCTCCAGGGACAGAGAAGGATTAATATATAACATTGTCAGTTTTTCCTTCTTTAATGATAGGTTTAAAATTTCTAGCTCTTTCTGTATTAGTTTTATTTACATAGTTTTCCTAAAATAACCTGGTTTATTCTTATTCTCAAGATTTATTACCATATAATTTGGCAAATTCATGTAATAAATCTGTACAGATACCTCTCTAGTGTTGCTTTTTTCTTTATTACTTTGGATCACAGCTAAGTTGGCTCTATTATCTCATAAATTGTAGTTATTCATGTTCTAGGTTTATGCTGTCTTTTATGTAGCTATTCTGTAAGGGAACTATTTCATACACTGGAAAATAATTTTACAAATGGGGTACTATTGATGGGATTGTTTAAATAAATTTGTTGGCCAATCTTGGGAGACCATTTAAAATCATTGTGTAAGAAAGTGTTTTCTCAATTTCTAAACAATAGATTTATAAATAAAAATTAAATACACAATTTTACCATGTGTTTGATGCTTCTTAAACAAATAATAAAGAAAAATAAAGAAATATTTCATGTTCTACAACATTAATAGGTGGCATTTACTGGTTTTTACGTTCTGGATTTTTCTATTTGGACTTCTCCCTCTTGTTTGCCGTACTGCTCAAGAATTTGACGCTCTTTTCTCAGTTCCAGTTGACCAGAAGGAGGAGATAGATGTATCACTGAATAATAACACTAGTGAATACCAGAACAAGCATTATCCAATAAAGTTCAGTGAATTAGTATTTACCCTCTCTTTGCTCACTCTCAGGGTACAATTTTCAGTTGAAGGGTGTCTTAAAATTATTATAAATTTCCCTCATTTTACACATTAATAAACTGGAGTATAGAGTCACTTTGTGACTAGCCCAGAAACATACAGACAGGTCTGGGCCTAAACACTGCTCTTCTGGTACTCAGGCTGGTGGCCTACATTATGTAGTAGATCTAGAAAGTGGGAAAGACAGTCCAATGATTATCTAAGTAGTGGGACTTCCACAAAAGAAGGAGGTCTCATGTTCAAATCTGTTTAGTTGGCAACAAATAGAAAAGGTCTTTTTCAAGATAGTTGCTTAAAATTTCTAGTCTTTAAGAAATCAATTTGTTCATGAAGGTCTGCATGAGAGAAGATCAAATATAAAATAATTGATATAAAGTATGAGGGAAAATATTTCTGAGAGAATTACCTTTTCAAAGTAGCATTCTTAGAAGATAAATAATTTTGACCAACACATTTATGGAAAGCAAATCAGATTTTGCATTTTAGGCACTATGGTGTTGTTTACATTTCCCAAAGATATCACCTAACAAGTAAATTCATATTATCCTAAGTGCCAGAGAATAATTTAATTACATGTAGCACTTTATTGCTCTTGAGAAATGAGTTATTCATACAATAACCATAAATTGACAGTGAGGATTTGACTAGTCATCAATGTTTTTATCTACTTTTCCTAAATCTTCTATCACTTGCTTTATAATCTTGGATCAATCTGTTTACTTCCATAAGTTTCAGTATCTGCATTTGTTAAAGTGGTGGAATCAAACAAGCTCTAAAGTTTCTCCTAATTCTAAAATTCTGAGACCAAAACTCTTGCTATACTTCATAACAATCACAAACCAAATAAATATCAAGCTATTAAGAAACTCATTAACCCCTTCTCCATGAGGAGAGGATCCAAGTCTCTCTTTTTCACTGTTGTATTCCTAACACTGAAATAAGTGCTTGATACATAATAGAAGCTTGCTCAATATTTGTTAAGGGAATTAATTAATAAACAAAATAACACGAACATTGTCATACCTCAGTTGATTGGAAAGACTGTAAAAAGAACTAAATTCCTTCATCTTATAGATGGATAGACTAGAATTGAGCAATTATGATGAACATGTACTTAGTGAAGATTAACAAATATTAACATTATTAGAACATAATCCAAAGCTGGTAATACATGTATTCCAGAGAGTTGAGATTTTTAATTAATCTGAGTGACATGTATTTGGAACAATCTCCACCATGTGACAACGAACAGGCCACTTCTTTTATATTAAAAGAACCTCAGAGCTAGAGATCATCTTATTGAGCATGCCTTATTTGACCAGAGAGGAAACTGAAGCAGTAAGATTTTTAGATGTACAAGTTATTTAATGATAACTCCTTCTTTACCTCACAGGGTAAATTTTCATGATGCTAAATTTGTTGACAGAGGATCGTGCTTGTATTCAAGTCAGAATTAATGTGATCATGTTATGGCAGATATATCCTTGTGTCCCATGATAATTTATTTTCAATCTCTCTGTAAATTTAGGTCACTCTATTGACCACCAGCCAACTCTAAAATATTCTCAAATGCTTAAATGTGACCTCCATTCCAGTAAGAGTAAATTCTGTTAGTATTATTTGCTTATAACACAGCAACGTAAAATATAAAACAATGCTAGTTATATGACACAGTCATCACAATGACTATTTTAGCAACCAACAATAGTTTACATTTCAACTCCACATATACTAACAAGGGAAAAAATGCACATATTTCTAGAATCGTTTATAGAGAATACTCATATTTCCCAATTGGAGGTACAGAGGTTAGAGTTAGTTCTTGTTCTCAGGCCAATTCTCTATTATTAATGTTTTTAATTCCATTTTAAAACAAGCAACACACTAGGATGGTATATATAAAAGCAACAAGATAGCTATCTGACCCCTGTGGCACATTAAATGTGCCCATGACTTTATGAAACACAAGTTGAAATGCTCAGTCCTAGGCTTGTCAGTAGACAGGAGAAGTATCTATCAATTTATGTATACAGGGAATGATTCATATATTAATTTATTATAAAATAATATATTGAATTTTTGTTGTGTGCGACACACTGTATTTGAAACTGAGTTTAAAAGACACAAATACATTTAAAATGTCTGTCCTCTTGGAGTTTATACTTGAGCTCATTTGTTCTTTTGTTGTTTGTTTGTATTGAAGGACCAAACACCTTTAATTTACTCAATGCTAATTTTAAAATACGCTCAAAATTCTGAGCTCATATCATGTTTATCTTGATTGTTGATTGTGTTTTGTAGAGTCATCATCACTGGTCATTATGATGAATCAGTTCACACTAAGTAATTATCAGAATAAGTTTAAAGACTCTCAAACTGTATGTATTATTGTTTGTGGTTTATGTTCACTTGCATTTTTCTGGAGAAAGAAACTTAACCCTCCAAACAGTTAATGTCCCTGCTGTAGATCTACAAACATTAGACTGAATTAAACTCTAAAGTAAGATTATTTATTTTGTGGTAAATCACCATTGGATATTAGATAATTCATGAAAGACAAAAAGATTCTTACTTAAGTGTCTATTCTTATTAGTAGTAAGAATAAGTAATAAGTAATAGTGAATAAATATGCCTAATATGTCTATAATTGACTTGTTTTAAAAAATATAATGTATTTTTAAACATCTTCATCAATATAATTCACACACCATAAACTTCACCAACTTAAAGTGTACAATTCAAATATTTTAGTATATTCACGTAATTATGTAATGATTACCATAGTTCAATTAGCAGACACTGCCTGTTCTCCTGTCCCTAGCCCCTAGTAACCATGAATCTATTTTCTGTCCCTGTAAAGTTGCCTATTCCAAGAAATTCATATAAACAGAATGACATAATGTGGTCTCTTACAGCTGACTTCTTTTACTGAGTATAATCTTTTCAAGGTAACCCATGTTGTACTGTTCATCAATGATTCATTCTTTTTTCCTTGTTGAGTAATATTCCATTGTATGGATATACCATTTTGTTTATCTTTTCATTTGTTAATGGACGTTTGAGCTGTTTCTACTTTTTGGCTATTATGAGTTAAAATACTGCTATTAACATTAATGTACAAATTTTGTGTAACATATGTTTTCGTTTATTTTGGGAATGGTCAATCTAAAAGTGGAATTGCTGGTTTGTATGGTGACCCTAGGTGTAACACTTTTAAGAACTGCCAAACTGCTTTCCAAAGTGGTTGCACCAATTTACACTCTCGTCAGCAAATTATAAAGGTTCCAATGTCTCCACATTCTTACCGACATTTGTTATTACCTATCTCTTTTATTACAGTAATTCTAATGGTGTAAAGTGGCATCTCATTGTGGTTTTGAGTGGTATTCATTTCATGTTTTTTTGCTTTTTCATATTTCCTGAATAAGACTCCATCTAAACATAGTAATTGAAGTAAATCCAATCCCAGCTTCCAATTCAGTCATGTCAATGCTGAACTTAAAACAGAATACAAATCCTGAAAACTTTAATATTTACAATATGTTATATCTTCTATCCTGCTGCAAATATAATTATTGCACATAAGAATTCTCTACTGAAAATTGTTTGATTTTAACAATAATTCATGCCTAGATTTTTTTTGCCCTTTTCTTCATTATTGTGAATTCCAAGTTATGTTATTAAACAAAAATATTAACATTATTTATAAAATTATTGATTTGTGTTCTTTTCTGGATTACCTTGTGCTGATGGTTTCATAGGAAATAACTTCTTTATAACATTTGCATTGCTTTTGATGAGCATTGCTTCAGATGTCTTTACAATTTACAGATGACTTTACAAATGCAGCTTAACTTTGGAGCCTGCTGAATGTGTTTACTGCCCTAGATTCTAAACACCTGTATCTTGAAAGAAACTGCTGTGCAAGGCACAACCTACTGAGTCATTTTCAAAACATTGAGTACAGGGAGCAGGTGTTCAGTTGTCAGTAATGGAATAAAATAAAGTTACAAACTGGGTTAGTTAATAATATGAGGTGCATAAACTATATTTCCAGACTTGCAGTTAAATTTCTTTATTTAATTTTCAAAATTACTAAAATACTCTACTCTTTGAAGATGAACTTCACCTGAATATAATAGAGGTCTCACTCCATATCTATTAATCTCAACATAATTTCTGATGCATTAAACCATGGCAGATTACCCATTTTCTCTTTACCTCTAGGATAACTAAGATACCAGAAATATTTATTCCAAGAGAAGATGCAATGTGGTCACTTCATAAATCATCACCTTCGAAGACTAGCACAACTGGTCAAAGGAATTTGTGAAGCTGCTATTTGACATCACTTTAAGCAAAAGAAAAGAAAAGAGAAGGAAGAAAGAAAGAGAGAAAAATAAATAAAGGGGAAAAAGAATACTACAGTGTGTTATTTTGGCATCGTATCAGACACTCTTTCTGAGTAAGCATAAAGTTCATAAAATTTATGCAAGTCAACATGAATGTCATTTTCCATAATAGCTAACATTTATTATTTCTGTAAAATAAGCATTTTGTAGATGTGTTGCATGTATAATTTTTTTAATCATTAAAAATATCATAAAATAGTACTCTTAGGATCTGCACGTTTTGCAGACAAAGAGTCTTCATTAAAGGACTGAGAGATTCAGACAATGTCAAACAAGGGAGAGAGAGAGCCAGGACCCAAGCCCAGGCAACCAGTTGCCAGAGCCCATTCTTCTGAACAGCATACAATCATGCCTCTGCATAAAACTGAAATGTTGATTCTACATGTTCCAGTCAAAACAAGCAACTAAATTTAAATACTTACCTGCTCACTCTTTGAAAATCCCAATGAAAATATAGGAAGATGAACAAAAAGGAAAAAAAAAATCTGCATTAATACTGGGAACAAAAGGTCTAAAAAGCAGAGATATTTTTATGAATATCTGGAAAACACAAATATATAGAATTGCATCAACCATGAAAGTAAATAAAGAAATCAATTATCAATCAAATGCAAGGACAAAATAGAAATATTTTTGCAAAATACAAGAACTAAGAAACTGTAATGCCATATACCATTCTTTAAAAATATACTAAAAGATACACTTCAGAAAAATAAAAAATGATTCAGAATAAAAATTACTGGACTTTTCAATACGTATTTGTGAATAAAAAATTTGGGAAACAGTAAAAAGAACTTGATCAGGAAGTTCTAACATTAACATTTGCAACTCTTCAACATTTTAAAGCATTTTCTAATGCATTGATCAATAACCTGCCTCTTTTTGTTTCTAGGGATTAATAGCAAGAATCTATAAGAATTCTGCAATTGAAGAATAAGTATCATGATCATTGAATTAAAAGTTCCTCATATTTCATGTAGGTTTGGACTCAGTTATAGAGGTAAAAGGGAAAGCATCCAGTGGGCAAAAGAGGATGGTGTTTTCTTACTGTGATTCTTTCTTTTTTTCTTCCCTCCCTCCCTCCCTCCCTCCCTCCCTCCCTCCCTCCCTCCCTCCCTCCCTCCCTCCCTCCCTCCCTTCCTTCCTTCCTTCCTTCCTTCCTTCCTTCCTTCCTTCCTTCCTGTCTTTCTTTCTGTTTTACAGGTTCTCACTGTGTCACCCAGACTGGAGTGCAGTGGCAAATCTCAGCTCACTGAAGCCTCCGACTCACAGGTTCAAGCAATTCTCCTGCCTCAGCCTCCTGAGTAGCTGGGACTACAGGCACACACCACCATGCCCAGCTAGTTTTTGTATTTTTAGTAGACAGTCTTTCACCATGTTGGCCAGGCTGGTCTCAAACTCCTGACCTCAAGTGATCCATTCTTCTCGACCTCCCAAAGCACTGGATTACAGGCATGAGCCACTGCACCTGGCCTGTGATTCTTATATACAAGCATTTACCCTGCTGCTAGCTTAAATAGGCATGCATAGAGTACAATGTTCTGCCAATGACATTGACCTTGACAAATCCCTGAGACATCCTAGGCCTTATTTCCATTTTGAATGGAGACACGGATCTTTTTTTTGACTGAGTCATTTGATAGACCAGGCTGATTCTATTGGGGGAATAAGCCCCCAATATTTCAATGTAGGTTCTTTTCTATTTTCCCTAAGTGTCGGCTGCTCTGAGAAATAAAGAGAAAGAGTACAAAAGAGAGAAGTTTTACAGCTGGGTCTCCAGGGATGATATCACATGTTGGCAGGTTCTGTGATATCCACCTGAGCCGCAAAACCAGTAAGTTTTTATTAGGGATTTCAAAAAGGGAGGGGTATACAAATAGTGAGTGGGTCACAGATATCACATGCTTCAAAGGCTATAAAATATCACAAGGTAAATAGGGGCAGAGCGAGATCACAAGGCCAGGGCCAAATTAGAATTGCTGATGTGGTTTCATGTCCCACTGTGCACACATTGTCATTGATAAACACCTTAACAGGAAACAGGGTTCAAGAGCAGAGAACCAGTCTGACTGGAATTCGCCAGGCTGGAATTTCCTAATCCTAGCAAGCCTGGGGGCACTGTAGGAGACCAGGGCATATTTTTTCCCATATCTTCAACTGCATATGACAGACACTCTCAGAGCAGTCATTTTACAGGCCTCTCCCTGGGAATGCATTCTTTTCCCAGGGCTGTTCCTTGCTGAGAAAAAGAATTCAGTAATATTTCTCCTATTCACTTTTGCAAGAAGAGAAATAGGACTCTGTTCTGCCCGGCCCTGCAGGCAGTCAGGTCTTATGGTTATCTCCCTTGTTCCCTGAAAATTACTGTTATCCTGTTCTTTTAGGATGCCCAGATTTCATTGTTCAAACACACATGTTTTACAAACAATCTGTACAGATAACGCAATCATCACAGGGTCCTGAGGGAGCATACATCCTCAGCTTACAAAGATGACAGGATTAAGAGATTAAAGTAAAGACAGGCATAGGAAATTATAAGAGTATTGATTGGGGAAGTGATAAATGTCCATGAAATCTTCACAATTTATGTTCAGAAATTGTAGTAAAGACAGGCGTGAGAAATTGTAAAAGTATTAATTTGGGGAACTAATAAATGTCCATGAAAGCTTCACAATTTATGTTCTTCTGCCGTGGCTTCAGTCGGTGCCTCCATTCAGGGTCCCTGACTTCCTGCAACATGATTCCTCTTGGTCCCACTTAAGAAATCAAACACCTACCTGGAAGGTTTGACTAACCATTGGTGGTGGGGAGTGTCATTAGAACACCAAAAACTTCCTTTGTAACAGGGTCATGAATCAAAAGCTTTTTAAATGTTTCAACTCACATAGGATGTACAGAAACAATATGATGGCATTTTTAAATTTACTCTTTATTATTAACCATAATACAAGCTCTAAATAAAACCTTAAGAGTACAGATAAAATATAAATAAGCTAAGCCAATTAATACAGAATTATCCTTGATAAATATACTCCAAGTTAATTTCCAAATCTGTTCATGTTTATTTAACAAAGTGTGTTGTTGTTTTACTAAAGGACAAGGACTTAGGTTAACAGCTAATTGATACAACTTTAATATATGCCAAAGGACCATAGACACACCAAAGAGGATTGGAAAACAGCAGTAGATTTATCTACATTCTAGAGGAATCAGAAGTACAAACTCATGGGCAATCAAAAAATATGCAAAAGCCCGATTAATGCTCTAAAATTATGAAATCAGATGCAATTTGGATCATAACTTTTTGAGTTCAATGAATTGCAAATTTTTTCCAACTATGACTCACATAATATAATGCTGGTGACTCAGTCTCTTACTGTTCACTAACCTCAAATCACACCTGTGCATCTATTACTGAATTTAGAAGTATTAGAACATTATGTACCCAAGAATGTAAAGGTTTCTGGCAAAGAATGCACTTCTCTTACTGAAGGTCACAGCAGGTACTGGTGCAGTAAAGAGATCACCACCAGTGGCCCTCTAAAATCCAACTCCATTATACATCCCAGCTTGCTTTCAAGTGAATGAGCTTCCCTTATGATTATAAAATGAATCTGTATTGTTATCAGGGAATTCTAAAATCAGCCTTACAGATGAATTTTGCAGTTATCTTTGTGCATGAAAGCCAAGTATTTCCTGGAATGCAAACCCCAATCGCATTAGTTGGAACAATTGACCTTGAGAGTCTCCTTCCTTTTGGCTCCTCATCAATTTAATATGGATCCACCTCCCTTTACCAAGTATTATCTCAGTCCTTGTGGACTTTAGTGATGCTGTTAACAAAGCATCATTACATGAAGGAAATGGAGAATATTAAAAAAACTAATCATTGCCAACAGAAGTAAAATTTTTAAAAAATGATTTTGAGTATGCTGTTACACTGTCTTTTAAAGAAGTAAAGATTCACACCTGTCTTCTAATTCATCAAAGGAAATGTGAGCAGGCACTGAGAGCCCAGTGTGGGTTTAAAGATGTGCTGCTTGGCAATTCCTCTGCTGTATGAATATTCTTGAAAAGATAGTATAGAAAACTTCTTTTACACATACTTGTGAGAAAATCAGTTTTTTGAAAAACTAGAAGTTAAACAATTTTCATTAAAGCCATAACACCAGATTGCAAATATAAATCATGAAGATTCTAATTTCTAAAAATATAATGAAGCAAATTATCCAAAATTAATATGCAGGCTTCAGATAATAACTACAATTGTAAGATGTTTATATTGTACGTCTTTAGAGTTATTTCATTTATCTCACAAGGAATTTGAAGCTGCTTACAGATCCTGGTATGAATGGTAGCACCTCATTTATCTGGATGTTTCTTACCTGGATAATTGTACTTATTCAGGACAAAGTTGAGAACATGAAAATAAGCAAAAGCATCCATTAGTAGCCAAAATATACATCTCAAAGGTTATTAATTTGCTGATGAAAAAACCTTCTAGGATATATGGAAAACAATATGCTTTATTTTAGACACAGAATTCACAACTTTGACCCTGTGGAAGCAAACTGGCAACATGAATAGGTGTCAACTGAAACCTGAAATGAACAAGAAAAATAAACAATATGAAAGACAACCCAAGAACTTGCAAACCCAGGATAATCTATAAAGCCAACATAAAGACCAATAAGATATGAGGTTTTCAGAGTACCTAAGACCACACATTATAATTATATCTGAACTCTGAGTCATCAAAAGAAGCATAAATTATGTTTGCTACATACTGCTCAAGAAGACTGATTTTTTTTTCACACTTTAGGGGAAAAAATCAGACACATAATTTCAAAAACTGTTTTCCAGAAAACCAATTAACTGTCTAGAAAATTCACATTCCAGAGAGATATGGAGTTACAGATTAAGTAGAATTAGGCACTTTATAATATCCATAGGTATGTATGCATGTATGATCCTTATCCCTAAACTGTTAGCTCCTAAAACAAAGTAACATATTTTCTGCCGATTTTTAATTTCTCAAAGGCCTAAAACTGAAATAGAGAAAAGAGAGGAAAAAAAGACATTAAAAGGCTTTTTGGTGACTTCTGGATTCAGTTTTAACATGTAAATAACTTAGAAGTCATCATTCCTGTCACTGCAAGGGGATAAAAAGGGCTGGACAAAGTTGGAATCAATGACTTCTCTTGGACCCATCAGATTACTGCAATTGCAGCGCAAACTGCCATCTGGAAATTTGGAGAGACAGGTGAACCTAGTCCCTGCTGAGATATGCTTAACTGGAGCAAAAGCTGCTAGTGTCATAGACTTGTAAGAACAATTAAATGGTAACTTTGACAAACTGCTGGAAGATAAGTGAAAGAGCATTAAGTGTAAAAAATTTCTGGCAGAAGAACACATTCTTAGGAGGACCCCCCAACTTCATGACCTTTACCTCCAGGAAGACCACCAGGTTCTTATGGTGAATGAAACAAGGAGGATCCTTCTAGCAGAAGGGAGGATCATTGTTAAATACACCAAGATCCTTCTCCACAAGAAAATCCTACTCTCCAGAGGAAAAGGCTTTCCCAGAGTTTTATCCCATCTAACAAAAGAACATCTTCCCATACCAGCCTCCTCTGGTCTTTCTCTCTCACCTAAGGAAGAAAAATAGCCAATTAGTCAATAGGGTTCAGAGTTGAAGACTTATATTATGAATACTTTAGCCAGAGAAGGGAGTAGAGGGGGATGGGAGGGGAAATGTTATGCTTTTTTTTTTTTTTTTTTTTTTCAAAACAAATTTATGTATTTATTTTTTATTTTTTTATTTTACTTTAAGTTCTGTGATACATGTGTTGAACATGCATTTGTTACATAGATATACATGTGCCATGGTTTGCTGCATCTATCAACCCATCATCTAGGTTTTAAGCTCCGCATGCATTAGGTATTTGTCCTAATGCTCTCCCTCCGCTTTCCTCCCACACCCTGACAGGCCCTGGTGTGTGATGTTCCCCTCCCTGTGTCCATGTGTTCTCATTTTTCAACTCCCACTTATGAGTGAGAACCTGCAGTGTTTGGTTTTCTGTTCCTGTGTTAGTTTGCTGAGGATGATGGCTTCCAGCTTCATCCATGTCCCTGCAAAGGATGTGAACTCATTCTTTTTTATGGCTGCATAGTATTTCATAGTGTATATGTGCTACATTTTCTTTATCCAGTCTATCATTAATGGGCATTTGCATTGGCTCCAAATCTTTGCTATTGTGAGCAGTGCTGAAATAAACATATGTGTGCATGTGTCTTTATAGTAGAATGATTTCTATTTATTTAGGTATACACCCAGTAATGGGATTGCTGGGTCAAATGGTATTTCTGGTTCGAGATCCTTGAGGAATCGCCACACTGTCTTCCACAATGGTTGAACTAATTTACACTCCCACCAGCAGTATAAAAGTGTTCCTATTTCTCCACATCCTCTCCAGCATCTGTTGTTTCCTGACATTTTAATGATTGCCATTCTAACTGGTGTGAGATGTTATCTCATTGTGGTTTTGATTTGTATTTCTGTAATGACCAGTGATGATGAGCATTTTTTCATGTTTGTTGGCTGCATAATAGTCTTCTTTGGAGAACTGTCTGTTCATATCCTTTGCCCACTTTTTGATAGGGTGTTTTTTCTCGTCAATTTGTTTAAGTTCCTCGTAAATTCTAGATATTAGACCTTTGTCAGATGGATAGATTACAATAATTTTCCCCCATTCTGTAGGTTGTCTCTTCACTCTGATGATAGTTTATTTTGCAGAGCAGAAGCTCTTTAGTTTAATTAGATCCCATTTGTCAATTTTGGCTTTTGTTGCCATTGCCTTTTGTGTTTTGGTCACGAAGTTTTTGCTCATGCCTATGGCCTGAATGGTATTGCCTAGGTTGTCTTCTAGGGTTTTCATGGTTTTAGGTTTTAGATTTAAATCTTTAATCCATCTTGAGTTAATTTTTGTATGAAGTGTAAGGAAGGGGTCCAGTTTCTGTTTTTTGCATATGGCTAGCCAGTTTTCCCAGCACCATTTACTTAATAGGAGATCCTTTCCCCATTGCTTATTTTTTTCAGGTTTGTGGAAGATCAGACGGTTGTAGATATGTGGTGTTATTTTTGAGGTCTCTGTTCTGCTCCATTGGTCTATATGTCTGTTTTGGTACCAGTACCATGCTGTTTTGGTTTACTGTAGAGTTGTAGTATAGTTTGAAGTCAGGTAGTGTGACGCCTCCAGCTTTGTTCTTTTTGCTTAGGATTGTCTTGGCTATATGGGATCTTCTTTGATTTCACATAAAATTTAAAAGTTTTTCTAATTCTGTGATCAATATTAATGGTAGTTTGATGGAAATAGCATTGAATCCATAAATCACTTTGGGCAGTATGGCCATTTTCATGATAATGATTCTTCCTATCCATGGGGATGGAATGTTTTTCCATTTGTTTGTGTCCTCTCTTATTTCCTTGAGCAGTGGTTGTAGTTCTCCTTGAAGAGGTCCTTCACATCTCTTGTAGGTTGTATTCCTAGGTATTTTATTTTCTTTATAATAACTGTGAATGGGAGATAACTCATGATTTCACTCTCTGCTTGTCTATTATTGGTGTATAGGAATGCTTGTGAATTTTGCACAATGATTTGTATCCTGAGATTTTGCTGAAGTTGTTTAACAGTTTAAGGAGTTTTTGGACTGAGATGATGGAGTTTTCTAAATATACAGTCATGTCTTCTGCAAACAGAGACAACCTGAGTTCCTCTCTTCCTATTTGAAGACTTTTATTTCTTTCTCTTGCCTAATTGCCCTGGCCAGAACTTCCAACTCTATATTGAATAGGAGTGGTGAAAGAGGGCATCCTTGTCCTTTGCCAGTTTTTAAAGGGAATGTTTCCAGCTTTTGCCCCTTTAGTATGATATTGGCTATGGGTTTGTCATGAATAGCGCTTATTATTTTGAGATAGGTTCCGTCAAAACCTAATTTATTGAGTGTTTTTAGCATGAGGGGTCACTGAATTCTATCAAAGGCCTTTTCTGTATCTATTGAGATAGTCATGTGGTTTTTGTCAATGGTTCTGTTTATGCAATGGATTACATTTATTGATTTGCATGTGTTGAACCAGCCTTGCATCCCAGGGATGAAGCCGATTTGATTGTGTTGGATAAGCTTTTTGATGTGCTGCTGGATTCGGATTGCCAGTATTTTATTAAGGATTTTTCGCATCAATGTTTATCAGGAGTATTGGTGTAAAATTTTCTTTTTTTGTTGTGTCTCTGCCAGGTCTTGGAATCAGGATGATGCTCATCTCATAAGATGAGTTAGGGAGAATTCCCTCTTTTTCTATTGTTTGGAATAGTTTCAGAAGGAATGGCACCATCTCCTTTTTGTACCTCTGGTAGAATTTGGCTACGAATCCACCTGGACCTGGGCTATTTTTGGTTGGCAGGCTATTAATTACTGCCTCAATTTCAGAACTTCTTACTGGTCTATTCAGGGATTCAGCTTCTTCCTGGTTTAGTCTCTATCGGGTGTATGTGTCCAGGAATTTATCCATTTATTCTAGATTTTTTAGTTTATTTGCCTAGAGTTGTTTATAGTATTCTCTGATGATAGTTTGTATCTCTGTGGGGTCAGTGGTGATATCCCCATTATCATTTTTTATTTTGTCCATTTGATTCTTCTCTGTCTTCTTCTTCATTAGTCTAGCTAAAATGCTATCTATTTTGTTAATTTTTCAGAAAATCAGCTCCTGTATTCATTGATTTTTTGAAAGGTTCTTCATGTCTCTATCTCTTTCATTTATGCTTCGATCTTAATTATTTCTTGCGTTCTGCCTGCTTTTGAATTTGTTTGCTCTTGGTTCTCCAGTTCTTTTAATTATGATGTTAGATCTCTCTGCTTTTTTATATGGGCATTTAGTGCTCTATAAATTTCCCTCTAAACACTGCTTTAGCTATGTCCCAGATATTCTGGTATGTTGTCTCTTTGTTTTCATGGTTTCAAAGAACTATGTTATTTCTGCCTTAATTTAGTTTACCCAGTAGTCATTCAGGAGTAGGTTGTTCAGTTTCCATGCAGTTGTGCAGTTTTGAGTGAGTTTCTTAATCCTGAGTTCTAATTTGTGGTCTGAGAGACTGTTTGTTATAATTTCTGTTCTTTCACATTTTCTGAGGAGTGTTTTACTACCAGTCATGTGGTCGATTTAGAATAAGTGTGACGTGGTGCTGAGAAGAATGTATATTCTGTTGATTTAGGGTTGTGAGCTCTGTAGATTTCTATTAGGTACACTTGGTCCAGAGCTGAGTTCAAGTCCTGAATATCCTTGTTAATTTTCTGTCTCGTTGATCTGTCTAATATTGATGGTGGGGTGTTAAAGTCTCCCACGTCTATTGTCTGGGAGTCTAAGTCTCTTTGTAGGTCTCTAAGAACCAATCTTATGAATCCAGGTGCTCCAGTATTGGGTGCATATATGTATTTAGAATAGTTAGCTCTTCTTGTTGCATTGATCCGTTTACCATTATGTAATGCCCTTTGTATTTTTTTTTACCTTTGCTAGCTTAAAGTCTGTTTTATCAGAGACTAGGATTGCAACCCCTGTTTGTTTTTTGTTTGTTTGTTTGTTTTGCTTTACATTTTCTTGATAAATATTCCTCCATCCCTTTAATTTGAGCCTATGTGTGTCTCTGTATATGAGATGGGTCTCCTGAATACAGCACTCCAATGGGTCTTAATCTTTTATTCAGTTTGCCAGTCTGTATCTTTTAATTGCGGCATTTAACCCATTTACATTTAAAGTTAATATTGTATGTGTGAATTTGATCCTGTCATCATGATGCTAGCTGGTTATTTTGTACATTAGTTGATGCAGTTTGTTCAATGTGCCATTGGTGTTTATATTTTGGTGTGTTTTTGAAGTGGCTGGTACTAGTTTTTCCTTTCCATATTTAGTGCTTTCTTCAGGAGCTCTTGTAAGGCAGGCCTGATGGACAAAATCCCTCAAAATTTGCTTGTCTGTAAAGGATTTTATTTATCCTTCACTTATGAAACTTAGTTTGGCTGGATATGAACTTCTGGATTGAAAACTCTTTTCTTTAAGAATGTTGAATATTGGTCCCCACGCTCTTCTGGCTTGTAGGGTTTCTGCAGAGAACTCTGTTGTTAGTCTGATGGGCTTCCCTTTATAGGTAACCTGACATTTCTCTCTGGCTGCCCTTAACATCTGTTCCTTCATTTCAACCTTGGGAATCTGATGATTATGTGTCTTGGGGTTGCTCTTCTCGAGGAGTATCATAGTGGTGTTCTCTGTGTTTTCTGAATTTGAATGTTGGCCTGTCTTGCTAGGTTGGGGAAATCCTCCTGGATAATAACCTGAAGAGTATTTTCCAACTTGGTACCATTCTCTCTGTCACTTTCAGGGACCCCAATCAATCGCAGGTTTGGTCATTTCACATAGTCCCATATTTCTTGGAGGCTTTTTTTTGTTCCTTTTCATTCTTTTTTCCCTAATCACATCTTCACGCCTTATTTCATTAAGTTGATCTTCAATCTCTGATATCCTTTCTTCCGCTTGATTGATTCAACTATTGATACTTGTGTATCCTTCACAAAGTTATCGTGCTGTGTTTCTCAGCTCTATCAGGTCATTTATGTTCTCTAAACTGATTATTCTATTTAGCCATTCTTGTAACCTTTTGTTAAAGTTATTAGCTTTCTTGCATTGGGGTAGAACATGCTCCTCTAGGTCAGAGGACTTTGTTATTACCCACCTCCTAAAGCCTTCTTCTGTTAATTCATCAAACTCTGTCCAGTTTTGTGCCTTTGCTGGAGAGGAGTTTTGATCATTTGGTAGAGAAGAGGCATTCCCGTTTTTGGAATTTTCAGAATTTTTGCACTGGTTTTTCCTCATCTTCGTGGATTTATTTACCTTTGATCATTTAAATGCGGATGAGCTCTGGATGAGGTTTTTGCATAGGCATTCTTTTTGTTGATGTTGATGTGATTGCTTTCCGTTTTTTGGTTTTTCTTCTAACTGTCAGGCTCCTCTTCTGCAGGTCTGCTGGAGTTTGCTGGTGCTGTACTCCAGACCCTATTTGCCTGGGTATCACCAGCTGAGGTGAGGCTGAACAGAAAAGAAAAATTTGCAGAACAGAAAAGATTGCTGCCTGCTCCTTCCTCTTTCCAGGGAGTAAACAGTTCTGTCTCACAGGAGTTCCAGGGACAACTAGGAAACAAAACAAAACAAAACTCCTGCAGCTAACTCAGTGTCTGCCTGAACAGCTGCCCAGTTTTGTGCTTGAAACCCAGGGCCCTGGTGGTGTAGACACACGAGGGAATCTGGTCTGAAGATTGGAAAAACTGTGGGGAAAGTGTAGTATCTGGGCAGAGTCCCTCATGGCTCCCCTTGGTTAGGAAATGGAGGTCCCCTGCTCCTTGCACTTCCTGGGTGACATGATGCCCCACCCTTCTTCTGCTCACCCTCCATGGGCTGCACCCACTGCCTAGCCAGTCCCAGTGAGATGAACAGGGTACCTCAGTTAGAAATGTAGGAATCACCTGCCTTCTGCATTGGTCTCGCTGGTAGCTGCAGACTGGAGCTATTCTTATTGGGCCATTTGGCCAGATCAAGCCAGGAAATGTTATTCTTAGTGAAAAAATATACTTATGAAGATCAGCTCAGAGATGCAGGACATTTAGAGATTAAGATCTAATCAGAAAGCTATAGAATGCTCCTCCTCCCTCACACCTTTCCTCCAAATCAACAAAGCTCCAATATAGTAACAGTGAATTGTGTATGAAAGAGGCACAAGACACAGACTTCCTCTGAGGAGGAGTACTTAGGGAAGCCAAAGTCAAAAGGAGAAATGAAAACAAATTCACAACAGGAATTTGAACACTCTAGCACATCTACCTATAGCAAATGTTAAACACAGCAGAGTAATACAAGTTCTCTCATTAAAAACCTATTGACTTCAGTCAGTTTCTCTTAGTCAATACATGTCTAGTTTTCAACAAAAAATTAAACAGCATGCTAAAACACACAAAACAATTCACAGTCTTAAGAGAAAAAGATTATTACACATGTATCAGTGAAGTGAATGACAGCAATATCAAAAGGAATGTGAGGGAGAAATTGAAAACGCCCTCTTAGAAGGAATCCACCTACATGTAAAACATACTAGTGTTATTGGAAAGTGGATTTAAATCAGTTGTAAATGTATATTGTAAACTCTAGAGCAACCACTATATATATTTTTAAAGATGTTTAACTGATTTACTAAGAGAGAAAAGAAAATGAATTCATAAAATATTCAATTAAAGCCAGAGAAGGCAGCAAAAGATGGGGGAAAAAACTCAAGAGAACAAATACAATAAATATAAAACAGTTACAGGGGAATGTCTATTATTATAACCATGTTAATATTATTTTAAATGTGATTGGTATAAATGTATTCATTAAAAGACAGCTATTGTCAGCACAGATTAAATAAAAAACAAAAACAAAAAGCAAACAGACCCAATGATATATTGTGTAAAAGAAACTTACATTAAATATAAATAATCAAATAAGTTACAAATAAAAAGATGAAAATGCACCATAATAAATAATGATGAAATAATTATATGTAGTACTAAACTAACCATAATTTTAAAAATAATTTTAAAAATCTAGAGTATATATAACTTCAGAACATAGAAAGTTATGAGAAATAGAGAAAGCTTAACAATTTTCTTTGATGACAAATCTATTCTTTAAGAAGCCACAACTTTAGATATGCATGCACCTAACAACAGAGCAGCAAAATACTAAAAATAAAAACTGATAGATCTGAAAAGAGGACTAGAGAAATTTACTATTATATCTGGAGACGTCAACACACTATTTCAATCGTTGATAAATCTAGCAGGCAGAAAATCAGGAAGGATATAATTAAATTGAACAGCATCATTAATCAGCTAGATCTAAAAAACATTCAAGAGTAATTCAACAGCAAAAATATGCACATTTTCTAAGCTCACATGGAGCACTCATCAGGACAGATGATCACATTCTGGACTATAAAACACAGCTTCACAAATTTAAAGAATAAAAACTATAGAATGTATATTTTTCATGAAACTAACCAGAAGTCAATTACAAAAAATAACTGGAAAATACCCAAATATTTGGGGAAAAAAACACTTCTACGTTTCTAAATAACACATAGGTCAAGAACAAGTATCAAGGGAAATTTAGACATATTTTAAATTAAATGAACATAAAATACTTATCAAAATTTGGGAAATACATGGAAACTGTTCTAAAAGTGAAATTTATAACATTAAATGCATACATTAGAAAGCAAATGTGATATAAAATTAATAACAGAAGTGCTCACTTCAGGAAACTAGAAAAATAAGAGAAATATATGCCTATATCAAGCAGAAGTAAAGAATAAAAGTTAAAGCAGAAATGAATAAAATTGAAGGTAGAAAAACAATAGAGAAAAGCAATGAGACTAAAAATTGATATTCTATCAATAAAATGAACACATTTATAGCAAGACTAACCAGGAAGAAGGGAAGGGAGAGAGAGAGAGAGAGAGGAAGTGTGGAAGAGAGAGAAAAACAGGAGACATAACCTTTCACCAGAAATGAAAAAAAAAATGGTTAAATAAATAGTACAAGTAAAACTATCCACAATTTTAAAAATTATATGATATGTACCAATTACATAGAATACACAAACTACCACAACTTAAACCAGGAAATATAAATAACCTGAATAGCCCTATATTTATTAAAGAAATTAATCAATAACTATTCCATTGGTAAATTATAGCAAACTTTCCAAGAAGAAATGATGTCAGTTCTCTAAAATCTTTCCAGAAGGTAGAACTCAATTCATGAGTTCATGATTAGTCTAATGCCCAGAGCAGAGAAAGACATTTCAAGAAAAGAAAATTTCAGATTAATATCTCTCATAAACAGATACAAAATTCTCAACAAAATAGTAGCAATTTGAATCTAACCATATAAATCACGATCAAGTAGAATTTATTCCAGATATGCAAGGTTGGCTCAACATTTGAAAATCAATCAAAACAATCCAACACATCAACAGGCTGAAGAAGACAAATCATATGATCATATCACCTGATACCCAAAAGGCATTTGACCAAAATCCAACATCCGTGTTAAAGATTCTCAGCAAACTAGAACTAGAGAAGGACTTCTTTGACTTAATAAAGAACATCTACAAAAACTATAGGTAAAAAAAAATTAATAATGACACTGGATACTTTCCCCCTAATATTGAGAACAAAGCAAGGAAGTCCTCTCTCACCAGTCCTTTTCAACATCATATAGAAGTCCTATATAATGTAATAAGGCAAGAAAAAGAAATACAAGGCATACAAATGGAAAATGAATAAACAAATCTGTCTTTATTTACAGATGACACTGTTGTCTATATAGTAAATCCTAAAGAATCAGCAACAACACAAAAAAAAAAACAAAAAGTGAGTTTAGAAAGTTGATAAAATAGAAGATTACTATATAAAAATAATTGCTGTCCTATGAAAAACTACAATTTGAAATGTAAAATAAAGTATCATTTACAATATCAAGATAAATAAAATAAGTATAAATTGAACAAAATATGCAGGTCTGTATGCAGAAAATTTCAACACACTGATAAAAGAAATCAAAGAACTAAATAGATGAATTTGTTCTGTGTTCATAAATTCATTGACTCAATATTGTTAAGACATTAATTCTTTCCAACTTGATCTATAAATCTATTAAATTCCTATCAAAATCTCAGCAAGTTATTTTGCAGATATTCACAAACTGATTTTAATGTTTCTATGGAAGGGCAAAAGACCCATACTTAAGCCAACAAAACACTGAAAAAATAAAACATGATCAGAGGACTGAAACTACCAGAATGTAAGACTTAATATAAAGCTAATCAAGACAGTGTGGCATTCATGAAAAAAGTAGACAAATAGATTGATGTAACATAATGGAGATCCTAGAAATACACTCACACAAATAAAGTCAACTGATCTTTGACAAAGATGCAAAGGCAATTCAATGGGGAAAGGATAGTGTTTTCAAGAAATGGTGCTGGGACAACTGGATATTCATATTAAAATGAAATCTAGACAAGAATTGCACCATTCACAAAAATAACTCAAAATACTTATTAGACCTACAAGTAAAATGTAAAACTACAAAGCTTCTAAAAATTAACACAGGACAAATCTATATGACTTTGAGTTTGGTGACAAGATATTAGATCCAATACCAAAAACAAATTCATGAGAGAAAAAAATTAATAGGTTAACTTTATAAAAATTAAAATTCTACTCTTCAAAAGACACTGCTGGGAGAATGAAAAGATAGGAAAATGGACGGGGACAAAATATTTGCAAACACAATATCTGGTAAATAACTAATTAAAATATTTTTTTAACTTGACAAAAATATTACTTAAAATCTCCTAAATTTTATTAATAATAAACAGAAGAGCTAATTTTAAAACAAACAAAATATCTGAATAGATATCTTACTCAAGAAGGTTTGCAAGCTGAATGTGGTGGTGTGTACCTACAGTCCCAGCACTTTGGGAGATGGAGGCAGGAGGATCACTTGAGGTCAGTAGTTCTAGACCAGCTTGGGCAACATAGCAAGACCTGGTCTCTACAGAAAATTTTAAAAATTAGTCAAGCATGGTGGCATGGTGGCTGTGGTCCCAGCTCCTTGGGAGGCTGAGGTGGGAGGATTGCCCAAGCCCAGCAGGCCGAAGCTGCAGTGAGCCATGATCATGCCACTGCATACCAGCCAATGCAATGGAGTGAGACACCATCTCAAGACGACAACAACAACAAAAATCAAAGAAGATATGCAAGTGGAAAATGAGCAAGCGAAAAGATGCTCAGCAGTGTCTTTCACTAGGGGATTGCAAATTAAAACATAAATGAGACATAGCTACTCATGTATTTGAATGGCTAAAATCCAACACACTGATGATTCCAATTCCTGTCAGGATGCAGAGCAAAAGAAATTCTCATTTGCTGATGGGAATGAAGAGTGGAAGAAGGGTTTTTGCAGTTTTTCACAAAACTAAACAAAGCCTTACTATGGGATCAAGCAAATCCATTCTTAGGTATTTACCCAACTGATTTTAAAATTTATATCTATACCAAAACCTGCACATGGATAATTATAGCAGCTTTATTCATAATTGCCAAAAACTGTAAGCAATCCCTCAGTAGATGAATGAACAAAACAGTATTATAACCACACAATAAAGTATTAATCAGAGATAAAAATGAATAAGCTACCAAACCTTGAAAATACATGGGTAAATCTTAAATGCATATTGCTAAGTGAGGAAAGCCAATTTGAAAAGCTTTATTATTCCAATATGACATTCTGGAAAAGACAAAACTGTAAAGATCATAAACAGATAAGTGGTTGCCCAGGGTTTAGTGGAGAGGAGTTAAACAGGGGAAGCACAATGGATTTTTTGGGATGATTCAGCTATTCTGTATAATACTTGTAATATCATGGTTCATAGATGACACTTTGTGTAGACCAAAACTCAGAAGTTTATAACACAAAATGTGTTCCTTAATGCATATACATTTTAAAACAATCACTTAGGAATTTTGAGAATCAAAGAGAAGATATAATGTGATAAAAGAATCTGTGTTACAAATGTATGAAACAGTCTCACTGAAGGGGATGGGAGAAAAAGGTGCAGACCTGAGTAATTCTAAGATCAGAGGAAAAAAACTACTGGAAATAAGCACTGTATTCAGATAATAACATTGTTTCCCATGGATGCATGGCTTTACAGTTACAAAATCACTGCCCATGTATGCTGAAATTCAAGAATGTAATGTAGGTCAAGCATCTCTAATCTGTAAATCCAAAATCAGAAATGCTCTAAAATTTGAAACTTTTTGAGCATGGCATAATGACATGACACCAGAAGTAGAAAATTACACCTATAAGTACTTAACAAAAACTTTTTTCATGCATAAAATTATTTAAAAATAAAGTGTAAAATTTATTTTAGTCTATGTGCATAAAACATATATGAAACATACATGAATTTTGTGTTTAGACTTGGTTCCCATCCTCAAAATATCTTATTATATATGCCAATATTCCAAAATTCAAAAAATTTTGAAATCCTACACACTTATTTTCCTAAGCATTTCAGACAAGAGATACTCAACATGCAAATGGATAATAAATGGCGGGAACCAAGACTTTCACTGGAGTCGGAAGTTACAGATAAGCAAGTTAAGGGGTTAGAATGGTCCAAATGGTAATGGATTATAGTTGGAGAATCAGTATGAACTTAAGTTTAGCTGAATATAGCAATAAATGCTTATATATAGAAATATTTATAAATAAATTTATGTATATAGATTAGTCTATATACATCTATTTCCTTCCCTGTTAGCTGAGAGGTCCTAGATGAAATGACCCTCCAGCAGCAATGAAAGGAATCAGGTCTCCTTGGAGAAATGGCTGAATGTAGGACTGGAGCTGGTAATATACAAGATGAACCTGAATCATCTTGTGGTGCTAGAAAATAAGAAAGTCCTAATAAGAAAAGTAAAAGAAAAACACAACAATGGGAGTATGTCAAAGAGACACATATGTAAAAGAGCTCCCATGGCCAAAGTTGAAACAACTTGAGTAACAAAACAAATAAAGCAATGTTGGCTTATAATCCACAGCATAGAATAAACACTCATGAGTCAATCTGGAATACACAAATGAATTGAACAAATAAATAAATAAATAGGGAAGATGAAACAAATCTCCCATGTAGAATTATAAAAAAAAATGAGGTAGACATTTCACCCTCAAAGAGTGAAAGCATAATTCTCCACTTAAGTGTGGGCTGTTCATAATTACTTCCTTTTCAAGAGTAGGCTGTGGAAATAGGAGGAAAAGTGTAAGTTTACAGTAGAAAACTTGATAAACATAACACTGGACATGATGTCATGCTGATAGGTTGTACCCTAGATATGATTTGGATGAAAATGACACATTTCCTTCGTGGTTTTTCTCCCCAAAACCCATAACTTCAGTGTAATCATGAGGAAAAAAATCAGACAAATACCAATCAAGGAAAATTCTACTAAATACCTGACCAATAGTCCTCAAAACTGTCAAGGTCATTAAATTGTAAGTTTCCAAAATTGTCACAGGTACAAGGTCCTTCTGGCACCATGATGATTAAATGTAGCGTCATGGATGGGATTCAAGAATAGAAAAAGGACATTTGATTTAAAAAAAAATAATAAGAAAGAAAGTAATCTGATGAAGTATAAACTTTTTAGTTGATAAAAAAGGTAAAACTGATATATATGCATATACACACACATACACTACTCCTTCACTACACTACATCTGGATAATCATCTTTTTCTCGGGTAGCAGCTGCATGCACTCACTTCCTTCATTCACATTGAGAGGGCAGAGATCAGGTGGCACTTCCGGGATAATCAGCTAAGTATTGATTGTGCTTGAATCAGCTGCCCAATCTGAGATCAGTTGTTCTTTCTAAACCCTCTTCTTTTTATTTCACCCAGGCTGGTCTCCCTGAAACCTTAAACTCTAACTCGAGTCTGTACACAGGAATTGTATTCTTGGCATGCCTTTCTACTTCTACTGAACAGCAGGCATTAGATGAGTATGGCTTCTGTCTATGAACTTTGCTTGTCTAGATTTTCTGGACATTGCTCTCAGGTCTGACAATCTGACTTTAACTTTTCCTATTCCCTTCCTGAAAGTGAAAGTAATTAGCTGGAGATAAGTCTCAGATACCAGCTTTCCATGTGCCTTTGAGAATAGTCTCTGACTCCTTATATGCCACGTTTCCCTGGTGTAAATAAAGATGACACTGGTTCATACAGCACAGATTCAAGATTAGAATGAAGATTATGGTCTTAACATACTGCCTGGAACATAGAAAATTTGCAATAAATGTTAATGATCATTATTAGCAATGTTGTTACTTCTGGCTAAAAAATCGTGTGGCACTTCTAAAATTCTAGTATGTCTGAGTATATGCTATCAAACATAATAATGGTTATTATGTTAAGTTATCGTAGACCACAGAAATAACCAAATTTTCTTGTCAATTGTGTCTTTAACTATGACTGCTTAAAGTCATTTTCACCGTTCTGAAAACTTCACAAGCACACGAAGTCCTAGAATACAGTATCGTTAAGGAAGTTAATGAAAGAATGGAAAGGATCCTGAAAAGCACTCTTGAATACAGGTTTCTGATAACTTTCAAATCATATCATTTGGGCTGGATAAGAATAACTTTAATGAAAAGACTCACTGGTTTATAAAACTGCTAACCCAAGCAGAACAAAAATTAATTGAACGGGCCGGGCGCGGTGGCTCAAGCCTGTAATCCCAGCACTTTGGGAGGCCGAGACGGGTGGATCACGAGGTCAGGAGATCGAGACCATCCTGGCTAACATGGTGAAACCCCGTCTCTACTAAAATATACAAAAAACTAGCCAGGCGAGGTGGCGGCGCCTGTGGTCCCAGCTACTCAGGAGGCTGAGGCAGGAGAATGGCGTAAACCCGGGCGGCAGAGCTTGCAGTGAGCTGAGATCGCGCCACTGCACTCCAGCCTAGGCGACAGAGCGAGACTCCGTCTAAAAAAAAAAAAAAAATTAAAATTAAAAAAAAAAATTAATTGAACACCACGAAAATATTTTGCCAGATTTCCATGCTATATCAGTCAATACTAAAATTGTTTAGATATACAATTTGAATGAACTCCATGATCTAAGACAAATTACCTATGATAGTGCATGAGTTATCAGTGCTATGGACCTAAATTGGAGGAAAAAAAAACTGGCATTCAAGAGTACATAAGCTCAACATGAAGCATGGACTCATGGAGAACCAGGACAGCCACCTTGTCCTTCCTGAGTCTTTAAACATTTTGTTGTTAAAATTTTGCATTCCATGACTCATGGTGGAAAAGATAAAATTACTTAAATCAAATATATATTGGGATGGTGACTTCTAAATTGTTAAAATAGTTTATGACCAATGTTTGGTTTGTCAAACCCATATTCCTGGGAATACAATCAAAACTTCAAGAACATTCTGCTACTTGATGGGCCATTTAAACATTTATAGAGAGATTTCATTCAATTGTCATTTTCAATGCATATTTTCTTATGATATGAAAGCTTTCCCATGTAAGGGGACTGATGTCCATAATAGTATCTTTTTATGCCACAGGGTGTTTTCACCAGGTAAAGAAAGTTTTTCATAGTTCACTAACTGAGGGCAATCAACCCCTTCACAATCTAAAACCCTAAGATTGGATCTTCTGAGAACATTAGAGAAAGATTGCCCTTGACATCCACACTGCAGCAATACTTTGGGAGCTTCAACTTTGGGTTCAAAATCTCACAACTGAGAAGAGTCCCTCCATACTCCTGGAACTCTACACCCATTGGAACCCTTAAGGTAAAGCTAACTGGGGAAGTTTCTCCCCAGAAGAAGAAGACATCTTGGTGTGAACAGCTTTTCCCCAAGATCACGGATCAAAACTCCTCTACCATCATGAGACTCTTATCTTTGATTTTTTCCTCTTGTTTATGCCTCTATAAAAATAGAAGTGAAAAGGGTATCTGTTTTATAAACTCATGGGGTACGTACTTTTATTTTTGGCAGGTTCTGCAGCCAGCCTTAAACATGGATAAACTTAAGCCTTGATAGATAGAAGTACAAAGACTCAATGTAGGTGAGAATTGTAATGGTGCATATGTTGCCTCGTGATCAGTCAGAAGGGGAACATTGATCCACTCCTCTTAACCTAAATTATGGGTTAAAGAGAACATTGCCAGGAGGTCTTCACTCTTGTGGAAGGGCATCACTTGTTAGTTCCTTTATCTGTCATTTGGAGTAAAAGAGGCAATGAATAGCAATGTATCCCTGATGATAGGCTCTGTAGCAGAATCTGTTGTAAAGCATATGGTTACACAACCTACTTTAAATTCTCTTGTGAAAGTTATACTCAATATTAGAATCCTTCTAGATTTCTTACTGGCTAAACAGAGAAGTATCTGTGCAGCTGTTTGTACTTCTTGTGGCCCATGGAGAAATACACTATATCAGGTATTATAGAGATTCAGTTGTACAGGATTAACAAAGAGACTACTTAGTTAAAGTGAGTAGACTCTTTATCTAGCTCATTCTTTGATCTGTTTGATTTTAGGTAGTTTGGCTTATGGGGACCCTGGGTAAGGACCATACTCCAAAATCTTGGTATTATCCTCCCGATAGTCATAATAGTAGTCTCCCTGGTGAATAATATTCTCTCAAGTTTTAAATGTTTGCATGAAACCATCTCTAGAATGTCAAATAGTCTCTCTTCAACTGGAATTACAAGAGCTGAAAGAAATTTGTGACCATGAGGGCACTGTAACCTATGAATGACGTGCAGAGACCAGAAACCCAAAATGATGGTAACTGAGAGTGGCACGAAGGCCCTAAGTTTTGGGCAAACTTTCACCTACGTGAAGACCTGACCGAAAGAGGGGAAACTTTTAAACACAATTATGGGAAGCCATTGTTTTGAACTGAGCTCGTGCACTAGGCCTCAACAGACCCGAACACACAAAAATGGAGTCACTTGTGCTAAATGTGAAATAATCAAACTAAGATTTTAAGGAAACACATAGATCCTAGAACACACCAGCTTTTGTCTTTTCTCTCATAAACAGGACTTTCTAACATAAGGAGATATCCTCTACTCTAATCCTTAAAAAACTAACCTGAAGTCCTTCTTCCCACCTTACAAAAGCCACTGTTCCACTGTTTCCCAGAGGGTTTCAAGACCAAATAAATACATTTACAAGGTGAAATGAACATTGATGACTAAAGTTTTGGTCATTCTCTTAATTTTGAGAGAGTGACCAAAAGGGGGAAATTATTAAATCAAGTTTAGACTGAATCTACCTCATTACATATTTTAAGTTTAGCCTAAAGGTTTCTCTGTACATTGTGAACTATAACCTATATGGAATTCTGAACAGACTATAACTTACTTTTGTGCCAATTACCAAGTTTTGTCCAATCGAATGTGGCCAACTGTTCAAACCATGTTCAAACAAGACAAACATTGAGCAATAACCCATCTGGCTGTTTCTGTACCTCACTTCCATTTTCTGCACTTCATGCTCCCTTTTCTGTTCATAAAACATCTTCCATCTCATGGCTATGCTGGAGTCTCTGAGCCTACTTTAGCTCAGGAGGCTGCGCCATTCGTGAGTTGTTCTTTGCTCAATTGAACTCTTATAAATTTGATTCAGCTGAGTTTTCCTTTTAACATGGGTTTGTAGTTAAGACCCAGTTATTTGTTAGAAAAGTGCCTTATCCATATACACAAATTATTCACGTACATCCTCTTATTCATTTGTATAGGCTATGATTCAGAAATATTGTCAAAATGGGAGACAGTGTGAATTTCTGAGTTTAGCCAATTAGGCCAATATTTTTGTCTTATCCATGAAGAAATGTGTGCCTTTTTTCCGTAGTGCCAGATGTGTTAGATAATTTTCTTTTTAAATATGAAAATATGATAACTTTCTTTTTAAATATGAAAATATGTGGCATAGCTCTTATGAGTACTTAGGAATTTGGCAGTGTTTTGTGATGATGGGGTTATTGTCCATGAGGACGTCTACATATGTTTTATATCATGTAGGTTAAAATGGGGCTGTTAGTCAATCTCTATTTTTATTTTGTTCTTGGTGTCACACAGTCATATTACACACTGAAGCAAACACTTTTATACCTCCTCTTTTGGTGCATCTTAAAAATATTTAATAACCAGTAGAAAATTGTCAGAATATATACCGTCTATAGTCTATCAATATGTGCCACCTGGCCACTAGTGTGTTGAGACTAGCATGCAAGAAAGGGAAAACAATGTGTTAACCCAATCCCTAGTGAAACCTTCCTTTCATAAAATAAATACCACTCTTTCAATACCTACTGTATACTAGTGTTTGCAGGTGGTATAAATAAATGAATAACTTGGTAACATCACTAATAAAGTATGCTTTAGCCAACAATAGAAATGTTGAAAATGGTCTCCACAGTTATATCCAGATTCAGCCATCTGTTAGTTTGCTTATAAAGCAGAACGACTTTGTAAAAAAGGAAAAGAAAAAAAAAAGTCAAGACATCAAATATACCATGGTGAAACGATAGAGCTTGATTCTCCACTTGATTCAGATGGTCAGACATGGTTGCCTACAGTGGGGTTGGTTCCTGAGACTGGCAGGAAGCCCAGGGAGACCCTCTGGCTCGAGCAGAGATCTATTGGTCCAGGAAAGTGATTGGTTTGGTCACTAGGGGCTTTCTTGCATCTGTGCCGCATCCTTCTGTCTAGGCCTTAAAAAAAAAAAAAAAAAAGAAATTCTGTCATTTTTGACAAATGTCTAGGCATTCTAACTGGATTTTGGATTTTAGTTCCTGCTGCTCAGATTATATGCTCACATTTTAAAAATTATTCTTAATGATTTCAAATAATAATTGTACATATATGGAGTATATGTGATGTTTTGATATACACGTACATTGTAGAATGATTAAACCAAATGAACATATCTATCACCTTGTATACTTTTATCGTGAGAACACTTAAAATGTGCTCTTTTAGCAATGTTGAAATATGCAATACCTTACCATTACCTATGGTCACCATTCTGTGCAATACATCACTTAGAATTATGCCTGTCATCTAACTGAAACCTTATGCCCTTTGATTAACACCTCCTCTTTCCCCATCTTCCCATCCCTGTCCCCATCATTCTACTCCTTACTCCTATAAATTTGACTTTTTTGATTCCACATATAAGTGAGATCCTGTGGTATTTGCCTTTCTGTGCCTAGCTTACTTAAAATAATGTCCTCTAGACTCATCTCTGTTGTTGAAAATTATAGAATTTCCTTTATGAGGCTGAATAGTATCCCACTGTGTTGAGGATTAATCTGCTGGTGGATGCTTAGGTTGCTTCCATATCTTGGCTGCTGTAAATTGTGCTGCGATGGACATGGGAGTGCAGATATCTCTTTGACGTAATGATTTCATACCCTTTGGATATATACCCAAAAGTGGGACTGCTGAATCACATGGTAAGTCTATTCTTTTTTTTTTTAATTAATTAATTATTTATTTTGAGACAGAGTCTCACTCTGTCACTCTGTTACCCAGGCTGGAGTGCAGTGGCACAATCTTGGCTAACTGCAATGTCCACCTTCCGGGTTCAAGTGATTCTCCTGCCTCAGCCTCCTTAGTAGCTGGGATCACAGGGGCCTGCCACCACACCCGGCTAATTTTTGTATTTTTAGTAGAGACAGGGTTTCACTTTGTTGGTTAGGCTGGTCTTGAACTCCTGACCTCAAGTGATCTGCCCACCTCGGTCCTCCAAAGTGCTGGGTTTCAGGCATGAGCCACCACACCTGGCCGGTAAGTCTATTTTTAATTTTTTGAGGAACATGCATCCTGTTTTCCACAACGGCTATACTAATTTACCTTCCCACCAACAATACTTTTTCACTCTTGATTAAAAATTCAGCAAATAAAATGTGATTAAGTTACATAACTTGAAATCTATGACATATTTTTTCCTCTCCAATGCAAACTCTGAATTTCTAGTCTAATAATTTATGTATCCTCTCCTGTAATACACTCTTAATGAGTTTCCCTTCTTTAATCAGATTTTCTTTAAATCAGTGCAAACACATATTCCTCCTCCACAAGAATATGACAATAAAGCAATCACAACAAATCCAGAAAGCATTTGAGGTCACATGGCATTTTTACTGAAAAATTGTAATTTTAAAGTTTTTTCAAATGTTTACAGTGTTTTGAGCTCATTCAATAAGAGGAAAATATCTATCTCTGCCAACACATTTTGGTGGTTTCATCTCTCTTCATTGGATTCTCTAAGGGTTTCCTAATTAGAAGAATTTACAGGAAATGCCAAACATTCTAAATAACTGATATGTTGTAATTAAGTTTCAGCAACTGAGCAAATTAACCTTTACATTTTTATGATGTCAAACTACGTGGCAGTTTCCAAAAAGTTTCTAAGTAAGCAATTGAGGGAATTACGAAAAACTAGGAAATGAAGAAGAAATGTATTTCTGGGTTGTTACTACAGTATTTTATGTGTACTAAATTGATAGCAGTGATCTCTAAGATTAAAAATGATACAGGAGACAAAATGTTAAATACAGGCACAGATATGTTTTAATTCATGTATGATAAGGTGAAGAAAACATACTCTAACAAAATTTTAAAATGTCAATTTATGCTATGGCATATTAATAAAACACATACAAATAAAATTATTTTAAATGATATTAAAGTCAGAGACTGACAAGGACATGAGTTGAGAAATTATAGTTAATCTTTATAAAAAAGTATATATTCAGACCAGGGTAGAAATAAATATAGAAATAATTCATGATTTGATGTTTCAGTTTCTCATTTGATTCATTTAGATTGTATAACTTGAAATCACATGTAATTATAAATAAACTGAACAAGGAAAACAACTGATAGTAAAATATCCGTAGTATATGTAGCTAAATAGATGCATTGACATAAAGTTTCTTGTACCTTTAGCTAAATCAAGTAACTGCAGAAAATGGCTAAAATAGAATGTTGTATTTAGTAGATAGTTAATAAAGAGCTGATTATTTGCATCTGAATTTTCCTGATTATCTATCTACTATAAACAGATGACCTTCACATCTGTGTATTTTAGAATGAGTTTAAGATTTTACAGGTAATTTATTAGAAGTAACTCAAAATAATTCATCAAGTTCTACCTAATTCTCATAATATTCTGTTATGATATCTCTACTCTTATTTTGGATTTATATAAACAGCAGGAAAAAAATCATGGTGAATATTATACATGCCTGTTTTCTTGTACAGATATCTGAGCAAAATTCAAGGTTCATATTGTTAGTGTGAATTTAGGACAAGAAGTTGATAAGGTAACAACAGGCTCTTTCAACCAGTGCACAAGAAGCTACAGATATCATACATCTTAAAAATTTCTTGGTCTAAGCATCAATCTGAAGAAAAAAAGTATTTTCCTTCCACTTACTTTATATGAAACTCTATACACTTGTACATAAATCCAAATAATTTTATATGTGTTCTAAAACTAACTTTAGGATCATAGAATTTTCCAAAGCCCCAAAATCTTAAATATCACATAGATATATATGAAACAGCACTTTTTGCATTGGTATTATTTTCATGTTCAAAGTTTGCATGTCACAGCAAACTATAAGAATATAAGCAATGAGTACCATCAGCAAAATATAATATATTATGTCAAATTCAGTTTATCTGCTACAAAACAATTTGGAAATGGTAATTTTTTGTTAATTTTGGGGGATCTTGGATAAAATGATATGATTTGAGAACATAGATCAGTGTTTCATTATGGATTGTAGTAGATAATTCATGGGTTTTCTTGAATTTCCCTGATAGAGAATCATATCCTTTTCAAATAGAAATACATTTACCTCTTCTTCTCTAATTCTTATGCCCTTATTTGCTCTCATTTAGTTTCATTGGCTGATTCCTCCAATATCATGTCCATATTATAATAGTGGGCATTTTTATCCTGACTCTGACTTTATTGGCAACCAAAATCAGTGACGTGGAATACATTTACGTCATGCATTGGGATTTGTGAGTGGGTGATATTTATTCTTGTGCCATAAATTACCTGGTCATTTTCACTATGATGCTGCGGATGGGAAGTCAGTGTTAGGAAGGTTAAACAGATCATTTTCCAGGGTTGTTGACAACTGTAGGCAACAGCAGAACTGTCATATGCATTACTTGTTTTTCCTTTTGTAAGTCTTCACTTTTTAAAAAAATCATACCTTGGTTTCCTTCCATGGACTTCAAGGCTTGCTTGCAATTGTCAATTAATCATAAACTCAGGGGCTTTAAATAAAAATTTCTGCTAAAATTTGATTTGGTTTTAAACTGACACCAATGAGACTTACATATCCTTACAGCATGCAAATGCTTTTTTGACATATGCCAACTTGTCACTATTTCTCTGCTGATTTGTAAGCAAATAAATGATACCTTTTAGTGATATTTACTTTGGCATCGATGCTGACTATTTGGACTTTAAGTGACAGCATTAATATTGATAGCAGCAACATAAAGTCAATGGATGTCTTGTGATGAAATGTGGATTTAAAATTTATTATTAATAAAAGCTATGAGTGAATATTTGATCTGGGTTCTTTAAGAGATTAAAATAGACAGTAGATAAAAAATAACAAGCACCTCAATCTGAAACTTTTTAATAAGGATACGAGAATTATAGTGAAGCATTGTGGAGGGCTATCTTAAGTCAAACAAGACCAAAAGAGAACAGAGAATGGTAAAAAGGAGGAAAAGTGACAGCATTAATATTAATAGCAACAATATAAAGTCAATGGATGTTTTGTAATAAAATATGAATTTAAAACAATTTGGAAACAATACCATTGTATTTTCCTTTTCATTTGTTAATTTTAAGATCTAAAGAACAAAGAACTGCAAATCTCATGGATAGTTTCATGGATATGAATCATGCAAGTTTCATGGATAGTAATCGTTCATTTTGTTTTTCTCTTCAAACACTAATCCATACTTCACTCTCCTTTCTAGATGTCACAAAGTGTTTTAACATTTCACCACAGGAGAGGGGCTGTGTAGAAAATGAGACTTTGATATGGTACCCAGTGCTTTCATAAAAATCAAAATCCAAATTTTACAACACTGTTATTCCTTAGGAGAATAAGCAACATATGCTGTTTCTATTGGTAGCATCACTGAAATAATCACTAATAGAAACACATCTAAAAAACAGAGCATTGACAACCAGAAAAGTACAAAGTTCTATACTCCCTTGCTGCTAAAATCGTGCAAAGTAGAAAGAGGTCTAGAGAGTGCAAAGATGATATTATGCAGCAAATGAATGGGTTCAGCCTTGCGGATGCCTCATTCATTGGACAGGCTGTTGTGGGATAATGTGATAAAGAGGCTAATGCCCCCAGTCAAAGATGTCCACATCCTAATCTCAAGATCCTATAAATGTGTTACCCTACATGACGAACAGTCTTAGCAGATATCATTAAGGCTATTGAGAGGAGAGATTATATTGGGCTTAATGTAATCACAAGGATCCTTATTAACAAAAGAAGTAGAGAAAGATTCAAAGAAGCTACACTGCTGGCTTTGAAGATGGGGAAAGGAGCCATGAGCAAAGGAGTGCAGATCTCCTCCAGTAGCTGGAAAAAGGAAGAAAAGGCATTCTCCTCTGGAGCCCTCAGAAGGAATGCTGCCCTGCCGACACTGATTTTTAGCTCAGTCAGATCCATTTCAAACTTCCGATGTCCAGAACTAGAAGAGTATACATTTCAATTGCTTTAGGTTACTAAAGTTGGGATAATTTGTTATACCAGCAACAGGAACTAATGTGGGGACCGGCAATTAAAGAACCACTGAAGAAACTGAGGTGAACCAGTCATCATCCCTAAATTAAGGAGATCGTTATGTGGTGGTGAAGATGTGAATATACACAGTGATAACACAGCATGGAAAAGATGCATCATTACAACACAATGTGGTAGCAATATGCTTTGTCAGTAGAATATAATAACGGAAGCACCTAATTCTGGCTTGGAGAGATGGGATAGGTTTTTCTATAAGAGACAATGCTTAAGTTCTGAAAGGTTTAAAGGAATTTGTTATTCTTAGCTTTTAGTGAAACTGGCTTCATATCGTGAGTGGACTGCTGTTCTTTTTTCTCTTTTTTGTATTTTTAAACAATTTTATTTTTTAAATTGACAAATAATTGTTTATATTCTTGGGGTACATAGTGATGTTTTGATACATATAAAGTTCAGTGATCAGATCACGGTAGTTAGCACATCCATCATCTCAAACATGTATCATTTCTTTATGTTCAGAATGTTCAATATCCTCCTTCTAGCTGCTTGAAAGTATGTAATATATTATTGTTAACTATAGTCATTCTATAGTGGTATGGAACAGTAGAATCTAGTCCTTTAAGCTAGTTGTAATTTCTATAGCTGGAAAAGTTTGTATAAATTTGTAATGTTTTTGTATTTATAAATTTGGTAGCAGTCACTTTTAAAACCTTGTGAGATATTGCATTCTTTTTAGAATTCTTCTAATTCATTTATGTCTATTAACTTTATGCTTTCCTTCTACTTCATGTTTTCTTTGTTCTTTCTCTAACTTCTTAAATTGGATACAATTAATTTTTAAACCCTTTTCTCATATTCCAATTAAGGATATGAATGTTTCTTTATATACTATTACTACTACATTCCAGTATTTCAGAAAGGTATGCTTTTAATTATCTTTCCATTCTAAGGCTGGTCGTGAAGTCCTGGGCTAAAGCAATCCTCCCACCTAGGCCTCCCAAAGTGCTGGAATTACAGTCATGAGCCACCGTGCCCAGTCATTCTAAGATGCTTTTAGTTTCCCTTTTAAATTCTTATTTAACTGACAGGTCATTTAGAAGTGTGTTTTTAAAGTTTAACACTTTTTTTATTTATTTGACTTCTAACTTAATTGTATGAGATCAGAATAATGTGTTATGCATGACTATTTGAAAAGTTTGAAATTTACCACTTGGTAGGTAATCCATTTTTGTCAATGTCCCATGTACATCTAAAAATAATCTCTAATAGTTGGCTATTAAATTTCATATATATTTCTTACATCTACATTGTTGCATATAATTTTTAATGCTGTAGTTTAATACAAAATTGTAAGAGGCATATTGAAATACCTCACAACGTCAAAGAAATTTTTCTTTATTTTGAGTTTATCTGTTAAACAGCTTAATTGAGATACAATTCATATACTATACATTTTACTCATTTAAAGTATACAATTCAATGATTTTTAGTATAGTCACAGTTATCTACAAATACTCAGTTTTAGAATTGACTCAAAACGAAACTGAATACCCTTTCCCTTTAGCTACTATTAGTCCCTATCCCCCATTTCTCTCCACCAGCCCTTTGCATCCACTAATCTACGTTGTGTCCTTCTAGATTGTTCCTACTATGGGTGTTTACTGTAAATTGAATAATGTAATATGAGGTATTTTGTGATTGGCTTCTTTCATTTAGCATAATGCTTTCAAGGTTTATTCATTTGTAGCATGTATCAGTACTTCATTTCTTTGGATGCCTGAATAACACTCCATTGTATGGATATGCCATCTTTTTAAAACCCATTTATTACCTGAAGAATATTTGGGTTATTTCTACCATTTTGCTATTATGAATAATGCTCCTGTAAGCATTTGTGTACATGTTTTTGTGTGGACATATGTTTCATTTCTCCTGGGTATGTACCGAGGAGTGAAATTGTTGGATAATATGTAACTCTATGTTTAATAATTTGAGGAACTACTGGACTGTGTACCAAAGCAGCTGTGTCATTTTACATTCCTAACAGCAATGGATGGTGATTCCTGCTCCTCCACCTTTTTGTACACTTGTTATTATCTGACTTTTTTATTCTAGCCATCCTAGTGTGTGTGAAGTGATATCTCATTGTTCTTTGATTTATATTTATATTTCCCTGATAGCTAATGATGAAAGCTTCTTTTCATGTAAGTTGTTAGCCATTTTTGTATCTTCTTTGGAGAAATGTCTATTCAGACCCTTTACCCATTTTCCAAAGTGGGTTTTTTGTGTTCTTATTATTGTTATATCAATTTCTCTATGTATTCTTGATGTAAGTCTTTTATCAGGTATATAATTTGCAGTTACTTTCTCAGACTTTGTGGGTTGTCATTTGACATTCTGATAATATATGCTTTAAAGCACAAAAGTTTTAAATGTTGATAACATCTAACTTATATAATGCTTTCTTTTGTTGCTCATGCTTTTGGTGTCATATATAAAAAATCCCCAACCAAACCCACAGTCATAAAAATGTACCTTTATGCTTTCTTCTAAGAGGTTTGCAGTTTTTGCTCTTACATTTAGGTCTTTAACCTATTTGAGTTAAATTTTGTATATGGTGTTAGATAAGGGTCCACTTCATACTTTCAGTTATGCTAACACATTTTGGGGTAATTTTGCTTAATATATACAAGTTTAGGATTTTGGTAGCTTCCTATTGAACTGAAGTTTTTATTCATATAGAG
The DNA here is from genome assembly GCF_037993035.2 of Macaca fascicularis. NCBI lineage: Eukaryota > Metazoa > Chordata > Mammalia > Primates > Cercopithecidae > Macaca > Macaca fascicularis. Next base: position 70,273,669 of record NC_088392.1, on the reverse strand, counting down.
TTACCCTACCTATCCTTAATTATGTTTTTTTGTTAGTAGGTACTATGCTGCCTGGTGCACGTGTGACAACTCATACTTTCTTATATACATCATATTTATCGGATGTATCTTTTTACCCTTTTAATTCCAACTTTTCTGTTTTTTTGCATTGTAGTTGTGTCTCTTTTATGTGTTGCTAGATTTTTAATATTCAATGTGAAAATCTCTGTCTTCTCAGGGGGTGGGGGGCTAGGGAAGGGATAGCATTAGGAAAAATACCGAATGTAGGTGATGGGTTGATGGGTGCAGCAAACCACCATGGCAAGTGTATACCTATGCAACAAAACCGCATGTTCTGCACATGTACCCCAGAACTTAAAGCATAATATAAAAAAAGGAAATGTCTGTCTTCTACCTTGTCAATTTAGTGCATTTACATTTACTGTAACTATTAGTATTTTTAAACTTAATTATATTGCCTTCTTTTGTGCTTTTCTATACTTAGTATTTTTTCTATGTTTCAATTTCTCCTTTTTTGGCATTTTTTTAGAGTCAATTCATGTTGATTTGTTTGTTTGATGTGTTTTTAAAATTTAATTATATTATCATTATTATTGCTTGCACATTGATTTTCTTGTCATGAAGTTAGGATTTGCATGTCTCGTTTACTAAACTATCTCTAGAACCTGAAAGAATGCCTGCCACTTGTTAGTTTCAAACAAATATTTACTGACAGATTGTTGCCTAGAAATCACTTTGCTGGGCTACTCAATTGTTGGTTCTATTTCTACTTAATGGCCAAAGTTAGCTTGATGCATTGTTAAGCAGTAACTATTTTAGGGTGGATGAGCAAGACCTCACATTTAAAAAGTAACAAAGAATAATAAATATGCATTCCCTTATGTTTTATAAATTAGTATATCTGTATTTTACAGCAGCTTTGAAAATACAGGATGACAGAAGTGATTATATGTTTTAATTTTCCATTCATCCCTTTTTACATGTGAGAGAACTGAAACAAAGTGACGTAATGCAGATCCCTTACATCATATAGCAAATGCTGGGGTTGTCCTAATTTATAGCTAGAAAGTTCAGTATTAGCTTTTTTTATTGGTTAACTAAGCTGTTCCTTTTTATTTAAAAATAAAATAAAAATAAAACGGGGATGCTGATCTACGATAATTGCAGAAGATCTGCTCTGTGGGATCACTGGTGAAATCACCTTCCAAAAATCGTAGTGCAATGATTTCCATGACTTCACCCCAAGCCCTCAGATGATAAAGGGTCTAGTGTTGGTGGAAAAAAAAAAAAAAAAGACCAAATGTAATTCTCTCCCCCAAAAGAAATAAAAAATCTCCCATATAGTTTTCCATTTGTGCACTCTTGACTTCATTAAAATTGTATATTGATCCAATCACTCAGTTTTGTTAATAGCTCCACAGAGGAATAGTAGTTGCTAGAGCATGAACACTACGATCCATTTTTCTCTGATTACTGTTTTGCAATGCTGCTAATTTGACAGCTTTTGCTGAACATGAACTCATTATTTTGTGCCACTGTTTTTGGAAAAGGAATGTCAAGTGAGGAGTAAAGTAACTTACAAAGAAGTATGCAGCTAAAGATAGGTTGGGAGATGAATAATCTTGTCCGGGCATAGTGAGAGAATAGCTAAATTGAAATGAGAAGGAATGAACTGCTTGATCCCTATAAGATATCTATTCATCCTTCAAGACTCAAATTAGAATGACCAAACCCCCATTCCAACCAGGATGAATCTGTCCACTTTCTCTTTTGTGTGCTCTAAGTACATATCTACTTCTATATCAATGTCTATATCTATATCTATATTTTATATAGACATATTTTTAGAGTCCCACACATACAGTGTTCTTATTTGTTTATATGTTTGTACCTCTGTTCTAGACTCTGTTTTGTCACTCAATTGCTTTTAGGGAAAAATCAAACAAAAAATCTGTCATTGTTCACAAGGTCTTGCAAAATCAGGCCTCTACCCACCTCTCTAGTCTCAGTTTGCTGCCTTCCCATTTACTATACTCATCAGCTGTACTGTACCTATTAAGGCATCTCAAATGTGCCATATTATTTCTTATTTAAGGGCTCTGTAGATGCTGTAATCTTCTCATGGCCAGACAGCTATATTGACTTGTCTCTACTTGTTCCTCCTTCCATTAACTTCTATTTATCATAGATATCAGCTTAAAATCATTTTGTCAGAAAAGTATGTACCACATCTGCCCATTTACACAAGATTAAGTCTCTTGCAGTACTTTCCTTTACAATATTAGTCACCTTGCAACTCTGTGTTCAATGCCTAGTGCCCACAAGATTTTGTGCTCTAAGAAGTCTAGTGCTCACTAGATTTTGCCCACTTGAGCTACCTGGAGATATTTATTACTACAGATTTTCTTAAAAAACATAATTAAGTCATCCCTCAAGAGTTGTATATGTGAAATTAATTTTTTAGAACAAGCTGCTGCCAGTCTTCGTTATCTGGTATCAGTCTACTCTCTTCTTCACCCCTATATTCACAGTGGCTCACATTCTATCTTTGCTTCAATATTTAATATCTTCCCTATATTTCCTCTTGACTGTGTACTTCTGTTTTGTTTATTTCTTCTGCTTAAATGTCCTTCTCCTGCATTTTGATTTTTTTAACTTGTCCTTTGAGAACCTCCTTTATCTTACCTTGGCTTGTACCCCTCTTCTGTGTTCCCATTGCACACTGTGCCAACAGCCCTCCCCAGCCTCTGCCACACAGAAGTGCATCTCCAAGCTCTATACACCCTTTGCAGAACTCTGGTACCTCGTGGACAAAAATCGTATTTGTTTTTGCTCCTATATTATATGATCAGAAAAAAATGCATCATAGCTGAACACAGCATACATGTCCCAAAATACTGTTGAAAGAATTCTGTTTTTAAACATCTTTCAAAAGTGATATTTGAATGGTAATAGAGATGTCCTCACTCAATATTAAAGCCTGCCATAATCATTTACAGAATAGAACTAAGTGAACAAAAGGAATGTAATTAGTAATGTCCTTTTACAGTGAGGCTGTTATGATCTTTCTGATAATACCAAGTAAGGGATCTCTGCTTTCTAGCTGCTGATTGAAGGAAGTTACATAAAATGCTTAAAGATGAGATTTTAAAAAATTGGAGTTTAATGATGACTTGAAAAGCCTTCAACCAATTGATTAGTTCAGAAGAAAAGTACATTTAAAGAAAACAAGGTGTTCAACAATATTTATGAAATATTACATACACATATGTACACACATTTATACAAATATATACACACACATATACAAATGGGTTGGTTTTTTAATCCTTATTTAGCATTTTTCTCTACCTTATATATTATTTTTATTAAAATATTAGAAACCAAAATAAACATGTAGAATCTAATGTAAAAGTAAAGCTTGGCCATTTTATTTAGATCGGAGCAGCTCTTGCTGAATATAAAGCCCTCGAGATCCTAAAGCAATGTCCAAGTAAATGAACAGAGGAAATAAAGCCACTGACAGCTCCACAAAGAGGCAGTAAGAATGACTTCAGGATTCATGCTATTTGTATCCCCTGATAACCCTGCCATCTAAGTCACAGTGCTTGTTAGGCACTGGCAAGGCAGATGGAAAAGTATTAAGTACAGGGTGAGATACTTACCTTCAGTAGACTGTTACTCGGTGACGAAGATTGGCAGCAGCTTGTTCTAAAAAATTAATTTCACACATACAACTCTTGAGGGATAGCTTAATTATGCATTGTAAGAAAATTTACAGTGATAAATATCTCCAGGTAGCTCAAATGGGCAAATAATATTGGGAAAGGAGAAAAATCCATCTATTTCCACAGGATATTTCTCAGAAAGATCCTAACAACCTCACTGTTAATGGACATTATTAATTACATTCCCTCTTTTCACTTCATTCTCTCTGTGAATGATTATGGCCAACTTTAATGTTGAGTGTGGACATCTCTATTACTATCCAAATAACGCCTTTTAAAAGATTTTTTAAAACAGAATTCTTTCAACACTATTTTGGGACATGTATGCTATGTTCAGTTATGATGCATTTTTTTCTGGTGAATATACATTCGCTTACCTCTTCTTTCCCTTTGAGCTAGAGTACAATTCCCCACTCCTCTTTGAGATTAGCTATGTGACTGGTTTTGGCTAAAGGAATATGAGTAGGAAGTTATCTGAGTAGAGTCTTTAAAACGTGTTTGAACATTTCGGTTTGCCCCTTGGCTTCTGCCATTTCTATGGGTTTGTGTTTCAAATAACTGCTGATCCTAAGATGATATGCAGCAGATCTGAACCTAACCTTCAGTCTGGAGCCAAAGCCAACCGGACCACAGACTGAAGCAGTTTATCAGCCGGCTCCAGCCAAGATTAGCAAAATCTTAGCTGGGCTGCAGACCTATAGGTGTGAGAATGAAGGCTCATCTTCGTAAGCCATTTAGTTTGTTTCACAGCATTATTTTTGTAATAGCTAAATTAATTATATAGCAACAAAACAAATGAACAGGGGCAACAATAACAACAAAAATGAATATTTTAACATTATCTCATTCTTTCTAGCTCTTACGTTTGCCCCTCATTTTACTCTCACGACATACTTCTCCGTGATTTCCAAATACAGTGTTGAACAGTTAGATAGCTTATCTATATATTATCCTCGTTCATCAAAAAGACTTCATTTTAGAAAAGGTCACAGGCTGAAAGAAGGTATTTGTTACCCATATAGCTAACAATGGAATACTTAGTGGAATACATTAAGAACTTCTACAAAGCAATAAGAAACACAACATCTATTCAAGAGACAATGGGCAAAAGATGTGACCATGTAATGCACACACAGGGGAACACATGTAATCAACACATGCAAACACTTTCAATCTCATTAGGAATCTGTAAAATAAAAGATTAAACCATTAGATTAGCAAAGCTGAAATGATTAGACAGCACCATGTGTTGAGGAGTGTATAGAGTAATGAAACTCCTCATGCTTTCCTGATGGGACATAGCTATGGAGAACAATCTAACAATGTCTCGAAATGCAAATACATACACAGCTTAGGATCTAAGAATTCTACTGCTGGAGTGTAGGGCATGTCTTGTATGTGTAAACATGGAGGCACGTTCTGCATTACATAGAAACATATCTGGAGGAAACTCAGATGTCAAACAAGAAGCAAAATAAGAAATCGTGGCACTCATACAGTGGAATACAACAGTATGCAAAATTAAAGAACTAGAGCTGTGCATTTCAGCCCAAATGAAGTTCATAAAAATCTGTGAGCAATTAAAAATGTGTTTTCATTTAATCTGAGACAATTTCCAGATTTTCTGATCCTGGGAAAGGATCAGAAAAAGACTTCTTCACTTTTCTCAGAACTAGGCTTGCAATTTGGCTTTGTCAGTCATGATAAAATCTGGAACAATGCTTCTTTTAATTGCCTTCTTTAGCTTCTAAGAATGTAAGATAGATGGGCGACATATGAGATCAGATGGACTGTTTTTAATGAAATGAATTGACATTTAAAAGCATTCAATACAATTGGAATCTCTCATTACGTCTACATTTTCAACCTATAGTAGTTTTGTATTGTGCACCATCCAGGTAAATGCCTACAATTACATACTGCTGTTTTTCTTGTCTTTTGTGCTGAACCATGGGTGTCATTCAACTTAAGTAGGACATGCCCTTTCAGCCTTGATGCTTCTCCTCATAGTCCCATAGGTATGTCTCACAATAACTCTATTGTAAAGTAAAATGTGCTTTCCTTCTTACTTGTGTGCTGCTTATCAGTATCTGAGCATTGGAGGGAGTTTCCCTCTCCTCCGGTTCTCACTCACCATCAGTTCCCATGTGATTCTCTGTTCCCCATTCTAGCTGTCCTGCACATTCTTCTCCCGCGTTATCTTGTCTTCGGTTTAAACTTAGAGGCTGTCAGTGTCCAGTCAAACACATTCTTTCCTGACATTGAGAGGTACAACCCGTCTCTGTGCAAGACATGATCTTTATGTAGTCTTGGCCACAGTTCTAAGCCACGGTGCTTGCTAGGCACTGGTGAGGCAGATGGAAAAGTATTAAGTACAAAATGAGATATTTACATTCAGTAGACTGTTACCAGGTGACCAAGACTGGTAGCACCTTGTTCTAAATAATTAGTTTCACATATACAACTCTTGAGGGATACTTTAGTTATGCTTTGTAGAAAATTTACAGTGATAAATATCTCCAGGTAGCTCAAATGGACAAATAGTATTCTACAGAGTAACCCTTTGCTCTTCCAAAGGCTTCTATCATTAGTGATAACAAATGTTGAGAAGAGCACTGGTGCTACCTGTTCTGAAGATAATTCTCTACTTATTTCAAAAGTATCACCAATTTTTGTATAAAAGAGCAAAAGAATATAGTTATCAATAGTCATGATAAATCTTGTTAGCCTCCCCAGTACATGCCAGGATCATTACCCAGGACAACAGCCCATTTTCTGGCTAGGCCTGTACTATGTACAGCCACCTTTGTATATGCCATGTTGATGAGAACTCCAAGGCATAATTTTATGGCTGCCACTTTAAGGAAGAGAGGAAAGTGGGTAAGGACAGTGGCTTTCAGGAGTAAAGCAATTTTCTGACAGTTTTTGATCAAAGTATTATCACTGTCTAAGATTTATTTATTTTTTTGCCTCCACTAGAAATACATACTTTTAAGATGATAGATGCCAAACTGTGATGAGAGGGTCAGGGAAGATCTCACCTAGCAAGAATGTGTGATTAATTTGCCTTCTGAATTTATGAGACAGAGCCATTCTAAAATAGCAACAGGGTGATTACAAGGTGACTGAGTAAACAATGTAATAACTCTGAGTGGAATTTAATCTATTCATATGTTCTGCTAAAAACTCCAGTTTTTGAAAGAATACTATGAACCCAAAAGGGGTACTATTGCCATTAATGCTACCACAAGGAAGGAAGAGTGAGAGGAGATAACCTGGTTCTAAAACACTGATATTTGTTCCATTCATTCACTATATGTACCTTCAATTGCTAATATGTGTGCAGTTTTCCAGGCACTTTGGGATGCAAAGTCAAAAAGGTGATTTCCTTATTTACAAAACTATAGCATGTTAATGAAATTTAAAAGATCTATAATGCATTTTGTAGTTTTTTCAAAGACTTTAAAATATTATTACTATTTATTGAATATGTATTATGTGTCTAGGACTTTACATAGGTAATTTTATTTTTATAAATGTATATATAGTATCCTTAACAGGTGATTATTGACTCCGTATATTTTAAAGATTTGAGAAAATAAGACTCAGGTTAAATAACTTGTTCAACGTCCCCTGGTCAGTGCTAGTGCTGGAATTTGGATGTGTGAATTGCAAAGTTTGTTTTGCTAAGCAAAGTCCAGGGGCTGTCTGTAAAGAGGGGTCTAGGAGTCTATTATAAGTATACATTGACATTATATAGAACTCAACTTGTGATCAAATATGTCAGCCAACATGAAGGAAACAGGTATTACTAGAGGTTGATTCTTAAAAGCAACATGGCCTGGGCTCAGGGGCTCTACATTCAGGAGAGGTGGCATCTACGTGGTTTATGAACCAAAACAGTATCCTTCAAAGTAAGAATAAATATGTATGTATACGGTCTGCACTATAGAATGAAGCAGTTCTTTCTGACGGAGCTGGGGATGGGGCCAGAAGGGGATGCATGTGCAACGTTGCATTTGCAATTAACCACTAGGTGGCGCCGAGTCTACCGAGCTAGGAGAGAAGTTTGAGCTGTGTTCCGCGGGATACATTGATACGCTTCTTGGCTGGGTGTGAATGAGCGCCTCTTTTCTTGTACATATCCCTACTGTAAATGTATCCCAAATGTTTGATCCTAAATCATACTTCATACCAGCTGCTGTTTATATTGTGTTCCACGCCTCCCCCTGCTGGTTGCCTGAGTGACATTTTTGAACAGAACATGACAGAGCTTGGGTAGAAGATGAAGGACAATGTTGGCATGTTGATGTGGCCCATGCGTACTGTTCTGATAATATGGTATCCTTAAATATAGTTGTTTCTCCTTCAGGAATAACTACATCTGCAATAACTAGCTCCTGGATGGAGTCATATGAATAAGAGAATTGACCGTCCTACTGAATATAACTGAATCTCAGAATAAAACCCTGCTTTTTTATTGCTTACACATGTCCATTTGTTAACATTGCATTTGGATGAAACAATGGTTCTAAACCAATTAAATTTGGCGAAACAGAGGAAGCTTCAATGAATGGAGCTCTTTCTTTTCCTGCCCGAATACACTACCTAGAGAGAGCTTGAAAACAAAGAGAAAGTTTATCAACATAGTCATGTAATATTTCAAATTAGATGTCAAAGAGAAGTCTTCGCTTTTCATGGGGAACTACATGTGTTAGTTAAAGCTTAAAACTCTTCAAATGTAAATCAGATTGATAGGAATTTAATTTATTGTGCAGAAACTAAAGGCCAATTATGAATATAATATATTTGATTATATTCTTAGTACTCTTTCAACATGAGATAGGAGTATAGGTGAAAATAGATTTAATTAATCATTTAATAAGAGCTTACTGTTTTTTAAATAAATATATAGTACTGTAGTGGTATAAGACATAGAGCTGATGAATTCATAATCTCAGTTAACAGTTTAGATACCATAGGAAAGAAAATGGAACCATTCATCTAGATATTTCAATACCTTTGTCAAGGGCAATTCCAAAGAGTTCTATAGTTAGCAGTTCTCTTCTTGTTAGCCTTGCCTCCTGAGTGTTTCTTCCCCTTGGCTTCTTTGCTAGAGTCTGATGACTTCTTGAGAGCTGGCCGCTAATTCTGCACACTCAGTCCACCCAACTCAACCATTCCCTCATTCTCCAACTTTTATCTTGGGCAACCCTGATATTCCTATAGCTATTCTAATGCAGACCTGAGTGCCAGCCACTTCAAGAAGGGCTGATAGATAAATTTTAGGATAAGCTCTTTTCTCTTCCTGATGGAAATCTAGGCTTAGAGTTCTACAGGGAATACCCATAATTTCCTAAATATCTTTTGTGCAATAAAAATATATTGCAAAAATTTGGGTCCAGGAGTCAATTAAGTTTTAGAAAATCTACAAATCATATTTCCATCTTAAAAACGTTCAAAACCCTTTAGCAAATGAAGTATGCCTAGAAGTGGTGTAGTAATGAAGCCTGGTGTTTACCAAACCTATTTGAACACCACATTTTAAAAATAACTATTTAATGGCAGTTAGGGACTCAACAGACTTGGCAATAAATTAACCAGAGAGCTGAGTTTGCTGGTTCCAGAAAATTTTTAATTGTTAGAATAGAAAGTGTTGCCTTTGAACTACATTATACTACCTGGCCCACATTGTCCATGAGTCTGAGTGGGATGGGCACCTCTTCCTCTCTGTTCCAGAAATTCCTCCTTTGCCTTAAAGAGGAGGGCTTGGTTCTGCCTGCAAGCAGTCCTAGAGCTGACTTATTCAGATGGAAAATCAGCCAGTCTGTCTTCTCCTGGAGGAATACAATTGGAGGTGCCCAAGCAGTGGGTGGCCCAAGTATCAATCTTTTATGAAAATTTGTGTCTTGCTTGTGGCATAAGCAAATTAATAAACATAAGGCAATGATCATTACATGGAATATAATCACATATAGAGCAAAACCTGTTTATAACTTACTGCCTTTATCTGCCTCCTACAGATTTAATGTTTATTATCCAGTTCTAATTCTAAAAACAATACTTTCCAGTGTTTTATAAAAATACAGAAATTAAATCTACCATAATTCCAACACCTAGGGAAAAATACTATTAACAAATTTAGTGCCATTTCTTACTAAACATCTGTGATTTTAAACACTTGTCTTATACTGTATAATTCCATCTTTTGCAAATTTCATTTAACATTTCAGAAGTTTCCCATATCATTCAAGAGTTATTGATATTGCTAATTTTATTGGCTACATAATATTCCTCCCTGATATCATTTCTTTAACTTTTTCACTCTCATTAGACACTTAAGTGATTTCTATGTTTTCATTATGATGATATGACTGTGTTTTCAAGACAATTCTTTCTAGTTAGGAATGCTTATTGATGAGTATGATAATCATATTATCATTATAAAAATAGCTAATTTTAATTGAATGTTCATACTGTGCAGTTTCTCATTTAATTCTTTCAACAACACTGCGAAGTAGGTGGTATTACTATCTGCATATTACAGTTAATAAAAATGAACATAAAGAGGTTAGGAATCTGCCTAGGACTAGGCACTGGTCCTCAGTTTTAATTCCTTGCAGTTTTTCTCCAGATTTAACTACAGCATATTGCTATGTACTGTTCTTATTTCCATTTGTTTAACTGTATGCTGTCTCTCTTCTTTCTGGGAGATTTTAAAATCTGTTCTTTTTTTAATTCTAAAATCTCAGAATAAAGTGGTTTGATGGGTATCTTCTTGCATTCATTGATTTCAACAAAAAACAGATCATTTAAATTTGAAAACTGCTCTTTTTTCATTATGGAATAGTTTATTACTTTATTCAAAAATTGCATTATCTCCATTTCTTCCCATTCTCTCTTTATGGAACTCCCATTATGAAGCTTCTGTACCTTCTAAGAAATATTTAATTTATTTTTATCTTTTCTTTCTATCATCCCTTTCCTTTGTGTTTTTGTTCTAATTTCAGGAGAATTATATTGAAACTATTTTAATGCCTTCTATTAAAGGTTTTAAAATTTGGGCTTCATAATTTTAATTCCCATGAGTGTTTTTTTTTTAAATCGCATGTTATTCTTGTTTCAAAGATGTGCTGTTCTTTCAAATTAGGCTTATTAATAACAGTTTTCATAAAGCTTGCTTTGGGCCATTTATCTTCTTGCTCAAAATAATTCTTTTCCTGTTTATTTTGGGCTTTGGCCTTGATTTTAGAGACTTGTTGAAATATCCTGTGACCCTTGCCTTCAAATGCCCCTTTGAATTAAGGACTCCATGGGAGAGCCAGGTGCAGGACCAGGACTTTCCAGTTGATAAAAGCATTGTAAAGTGATCTAACAGAGTCACTTCTCTCCTTCGGCAACTCCAATGTCAGAAGTAAGAAATATCTTTCTCTAGAGCGGTCTTTCCAGAAAACAATCTTCCGCCTTTTTGCTTTGGTGACTGAAAGGGCACGCATAGTCCTGATGGCCCCGGTTCTTGGAGGAATGGGTTTGAGAGTCTCATGATTCATGTGCCCATTTTCTCCGAATCCCAGTATCTTCAACCAACCTCAGCCCCACCCTCTAAGTATCTTGAGTTTAACTTCTCCAGAGAGTAGACATCTGCCGCCTTCGGGGGTGGAAGAAAGAGGGCCATCAGGCTGCTTACTTGATGAGACAGTGATCTGAGGCTTCAACTTCGCTGTAGACAGCCTACCTTCACTTAGATTTGAAATCCAGGTCTCAGCCCCCCTCACTCGCCTCTTGATGCATCCTCATTTGAAGGTGTTTTGAGGCCCGCTGGAATAAATTTGGGCTTTTCGCATGATCCCTGCCTGCAGTGCCGTTTTCAAGCTTTCTCCACTCTGCTGGTTAGAAAAGTTATTTAAACATGGAACTACTATATAGATTATTTCTTCCTTTCTCATAGTTAGAGGAAAAGGTCAAAATGTGTTTTAAAAAGTAATTCACATTCTGAACCATAAAAACCTGTGCTCCAGAGTTCATAGGGATTTCTATTTACTGTTGCATATGCTTGTTGCCAAGACAACGCACCCACTGCATCAGCCACCCTTTGACCAGATAAACTTTGGAAAAAGAAAAGAGAAAAAATGTAGATTTTATACTCCAGTGAGAATTAACAGAACTGTAATATTATGGGTGAATAGGAAGAGCAAAACTGAAAAATGAAAACTGATGAAGGAAAGACACCAGGGATAGGAAACTGTATTTTTCGTGGCTTTACATAGTGTAGTTTATAGGCGGGGGCATAGCTGGCCCTTAACAGCATTAGGAATTGGTCAAACATTATGAAACAACCAAGTCAGTTTATTTTTCACTGCTTTCTCTTAGGCCTGTTCTAAAGCAGGCACTAAAGACTATCAAAGGCCAAAGTTAGCCCTGACCAGCACTTCAACAAAATTTTTAAAGAGACAGTGAACAAATCTATTAGCACACTGAAGCCTTTCACAAGTGGCTAGAGAACCCATCTGTATATCATAATACACAAAAACCATTGGTAAGTGTCTGTGTTGCAGTGATTTGCTGGCTAAAGCATAATATATGACAGCGTTTCTCCAACTTTACTTTGAGTTCAATTTATATCCCTGTAATGAGAATAGCTTTTAGAGTCACAAAATTGTATAAAGAGCCAAATTCTGCTATCACCTGGAAGTGCTGTGACTCGGATTAATGATTATTTCTGAGCTTCAGCTTACCTCAAGGTGGTAAATGAGAATAATAACAACTTTGCACTGTGTCCTCTGAATTTCTTACTCCAGCATCAGCACACCCTCCTTTCTCCCCAACCGTTTCATTGAAAGTTCCCTCCACTTCCTTGCCCTAACTGAGTGCCAGCAAATCCCCTGTGAGCACTTGCCATCAAGCAGAAGGTATTTACTTTCACGCATTCTTAAAAGCCCACACCTGGCATGTGAAGTGGACAACTTCCTGCTTTCCACGGGCGCTACATGCCTCATTACCTCTCCCCTTACTCCTCTAGAAGGTTTCACTACTTGAGATCTATTCCATTAGCATTTAACACTTTGCTCCCTCCTCATTGCTGGCTTTTACTGACCTCCTTGTCATTTTCTTTCCGTTATTGATGTTTTAAAGACCTGGGTCACAATCTCCTCATCACACCTTTCCTGACAGGATGTTGAGTTATTTTAATATTTACAAGAACAGCTCTTCAATACTCTGACTTCTCAACCCCTTGAGCCCTGTCTCACTCCAACACCATTTTGATGAATCTCTCAGGATGCTTTTTAATTGCTTTTTAGCCCAGCCAGAAAAGAGACTAGTGCTCGAGGAAGCGTGGATGAAAGCCAGTGACAGTCACTGCTTTTTGCCAAAATTTATGTGTTAAATGCAGGAAAAGATTCCAAAAGTAAAAGTAATTTCAAATCAAGATTTCTTTCTTCAACTATAAGTACTCTATTTTTGATAGGTCCTACAATCTGAAGGCGGGATTAAGAACTGTCTGCACCCACAAAAACGTTTAACCATGAAAGAAAACCGGTGTCTTTCCGTGAGCAGAAAACATTGTGTGAGGTTTTGTGCAGACCCAAATTTGTCTCTTTAATTTCTCATGGACTGAAACTGTATAGAATGTTCTGAAGTTGAACTAAATATATGTACATTGCCTTACGAATTTCTCAAAACAGATTTTAACTCCGAGATGCAATCAAGTCAAACAAAGATAAATAATAAAAAAACAAATGCAGGCTGGATGCGGTGGTTCACGCCTGTAATCCCAGCACTTTGGGAGGCCGAGGCAGGGAGATGACCTGAGTTCAGGAGTTCGAGACCAGCCTGACCAACATGGAGAAATCCCATCTCTACTAAAAATACATAATTAGTCAGGCGTGGTGGCGCATGCCTGTAATCCCAGCTATTTGGGAGGCTAAGGCAAGAGAATCACTTGAACCCAGGAGGCAGAGGTTGTGATGAGACAAGATCGTGCTATTGCACTCCAGCCTGGGCAACAAGAGTGAAACTCCATCTCAAAAAAAAAAAAAAAAAAAAATGCAGCATTTCCTTGGCATCTGTAAATTTAATGTCACTTGTTTTGATTCATCTCAAGCCACCTACAAAGTCCATAATATGTAATGTTAATTAATTTGCATGGTGTTTAATGACACCTACCAAAGGGAGCTGTTGTAGCAATGAAGTGCCATAATAAACATGAAGAGAGTTGCCGACTTTTAACTTTGAGTATGTCAGGCAGTTGGGCAGAAGTGGCCTCTTGAGGTTGAACGAGCTGAGCAAATCACCAAGAGCCACTTGTCAAACACCTTCCAAGAACCCAAGAATTCCTACATTTTACCTTCAAATTATACCTGAATTCAACTGCTTTTTCTTGCCTGTAACACAACTGTCCTCCTATAAGGAATAACCTGTTTCTCTTGACTGGACGGCTGCAGAAGCTTTTCAATAGGCTTTGTCTCCTGTTCACAAAATGTCTGTTTTCCAGATAGTAGCTGTAGTGATGCATGTATAACTATAAATGTGATTATGTCATCACACACACATACACACAAACACACACTCTTCAAAATCCAGCAGTCACATCATACCACAAAAGAAAAACCTTCAAGCTCTTTGTCCTGACTGAGAACTCCTGCCTGATCAGGCCTCTGGCTACCTTTCCGTTCTTATTATTCCCTGTCACTTGTCACATCTGACACTTTATTTTATATATAAACATGTATATATTGTGAATCCTGTCATAGGGGATTATATATAAAAATTTTATATATGTAAAATAAAGTTATATACACACATCACGTGTGTCATCTCTCTTATCCACTAGAATGTAAAATTCATTGGGACAGGGAGTTTTTGTCTGTTTTTTTACTGCTGTCAATCTATTGCTTAAAACAATGCATGGCGCACAGGAAGCCCTCAAAACATAAGTGTTGAATGAATGAATCAGTCTTCTAGGTCCATTTTCTTTGCTGCACCTCAGCCATATTCTCTCATGGTTACATTCTGCGTCTAGCTATCACCAGAAACTATCTCCCTTCAAAACACAAATGTCCTATTGATATTGTTCATTTTCTCAGCTGGTCTCATAGAAACACTACTTCAATTATTTTCAGACCCTCAATCCATCGACCCCAGCACTGACTCCAGATCTCACTTCCTCTTAGTCCAGCTTCAATTTAAAGATGCATCACTATAATTACTCCTTTGTACCAACCTGCAAACCTTTTATGTTTCCATTACACGTCCAGAAAATCTACAAATTGAGAGATAAACTTTTACTTTCTTTGTATCTATATTCAGGCAGTGAAGTTTGCAAGAAAAAACTTGAAACTGACCAGATTGGTATCACAACAAATTCATGATGTTGAACTGCAAATGGGTGCTCAATACTTCCTGGAAATCCCACGCTTTTTTTTTTTAAGTGTACTTTTATATTTTTAGAAATGAATATTTCATGCCTTTTCCTTCCCCCCAAGTCTGCTGTTCTCCTTAACCCCCTTTCCACTCCCAGTTAAGAACACGGTGTAATATCCCACTAAAATACTGAAGGCCTCACAAAAGAAACACACCACCTATTCTTTTTTTTTTTTTTTTTTTGTATATGTTTAAAGTGTTCAACATGGTGTTTTGATATACTAAAGCATAGCCAAATAGTTGCTGTAGTCAAGCAAATTCACATATCCATCATCTCAACGTTATCCATTTTGGGTTTTTTGTGTGTGTGTGTGTGTGGTAGGAATACATGATATCCACTCTTAGCACATTTTCAATATATAATGCAATATTATAATTAGAATTCACACTTGTATGTGCACTCTAAAAAAAGTGAAATATATAAAAACAGAATAAAATGGTACTTACCAGGCATAGGGGCTGGGAGGAAATGTGGAGATGGAAGTCAACGGGTCTAAAGTCGCAGATATGTGGGATGAGTAAGTTCTACGCCGCACATACTCATGACTAAATCTCTAAACCTGACCTGAATTTGCTTCCATTTTCTGCTTTGTTCTTGTTCAAAGGAGAAATGTCCTGGCAAGTCCAATATTCCATATGCTTTATTACACCCTAAATCACCTCATTAAGGGCTTTACTTCCATGGGTATCTCCTCTCCTGCCTTACCACTCTTGCTCTATGGAATTATTGCCAGAAGTATAGAAATCTACTCCAGAATTCCCCAGATTTAAATACAGCTCTTCTTTCTTCACATCCTTTTCTAACTATGACACCATTTCTCTACTTCCCTTCTTGAATTTTTGGAAGCATTTTCTACAAACCCATTGTCTACCACTTCACCCCCTAATCACTGTCCCACACTCTCCCATGAGAATTTGGTCCTCATCAATCAATGAAAGTTATTCTTGACAAGATCATATCTACTATTGCTAATTCGACTGGATGTTTTTCCAGTGCTTATCCTGTTAAATAGTCTTGTCCCTTCTCTCATACTTCACTTTCATCTCCTGTATTCTGTGAAATTTTCTCTTCTTATTTTTTACTTGGCCACTTCTCTCTTCTTCAGCTCATTCTTTTGCATAAGGAGTCCTTCCCTACTAATAAAACTCTAAGCATTGGAATCCCTAAGGAGTTAGCCTATACTCCATTTCGTTTCAACGTCTCTTTCAATTTATCTTTTTAATTTCGCTTCTTGTCATGGCTTTAAATACTATCTATATGCTGACAATTCCAAACTTTTCTCTCTAGCCTAAACCTTCCCACGACTGCTACTATTAATTGCTTACAAGATATCCACAACTTATAGGCTTCTTGAAATTAGCATGTTCAAAACAAGAGACAAATTTGTCTTTTTGTTAATACTTACCATTTCCGTAAATAGCAATATCATCCACTCATACTAGTTGGTTAAGCCAAAATTCCAGGAGTCATTTCTGAATGTATAATTTTCCTCACTGACTACAGCCAAACAATTACTATGAACTTCACCTCTAATGCTTGTCTAAACTCTCCCTTTGTTTTCCCATCTCTGCTTCTATCACTGCAGTCCAGGTACAATCATTTCTTTCCTGCACAACTGCAGACAGCTTCTTGTCTCCCTGCTTCTGTGTCGGATCTCCATGGCCCATTCGGCATACAATAGACAAAGTGATTATTTAGTAATGTGGATAGAATCACATTGCTCTTCTTATGAAAACTCCTTTAATTGTGTTCTACTGGACCCATAATAAAATGGAAACCCCTTGCCATGGTACAAGGGGCCTACATATAATCTTTTTGGGCTAGTCTCACAATCTTCATCTCAGATTACCCTCATCTATGCTCACTAGCCTTGGCTCCATTTGAACTTCTTTGTTTCTTGAAAACTCTGCTAATTCTAGCCTTAGGACATTTCCCTTGTTAGTCCCTCTGCCTGGAATACTTTCTCCCAATTCTAAGAATTCTCCCAATTCTCAGTTTGTTCTTCTTATTCAGCTACCAACTAAAGTATCAGTCCCTTAAAGAGTATTCCCTGACCACATACATTTCTTTGGTATTAAACCTTGAGAGTTTATAAGTTTCCAATATCAGGGTCATCATTCACTTTTTCCTACATAATCTAAAGTTCAATTACTGGCTTATCATTAAGCTTTTGTCCACAACATAGTAAGAACAGAAATTTGTTCAAGTAGTTGAAAACTCCAGTTCTAGAATATTTCTGGTTATTATTGCCATTTCTTGCTTTATCGATGAAACATAATTGGATCTTGACAACATGATTACAATCAAAGGATTCACACAAGTGCACATAATTGATGCAGCTGAGCTTCTGGCTCTTAGCCACATTCAAGAGGTATTGATGAAAAAGAACACGAGGTTCCACTGCATTTTGACCAACATTAAGCAAGTGCAAATTAGTTGTCTGGGTTTTTCTTGTCATTCTTATGAGCAGCTTGGTTCCGATTGTGTTAAAAGTGATCACTGATCACCTGAAAAACCACAGTACATTGATAAATGAGTTTCAGCTTGATGCTATTTTGTATATAAACAGACTAATTTGTAAAACTTTAGACATCACAGATTGTTCATAGGGTAGTAGACTAGTTTAATTACCTTTCAAATTATCAATCAGAAACACAAACCAATATGAAAATAGTGGGAAAATAAGAACTACAATGACAGCAATTATAACAGTGAACTCGGTTGTCTCAAGTCAGTTTAACCAACAAGACTGGTTTAAGGGAGGATGATGAGCAAAATACTCATAATTTCAAAAAGTGGTCAGGCACAAAATAAATACTGAGTGACTTTTCCACTGCCTGAGAGACTGGTTGTCTGGAGAAGAACCTTACACAACCACTATGTAATGCGGCATCGTGCCAGAGAAGAAAGCTGTGAAATATACTTGCACACTTGTCATGAGACTTTTTATTTGGCCAGTTAAGGTAGGAGAGTTTTGTTAAATGCCTGTGCATATATATTTGTGTCATTCTTCTAAAGAAGCATTAACTTTTTTTTAATGGTACTACTCAGAAGAACACAAAATAATTGACTAAAGCATAATATTCTTTCTGTGTAACTGAGAAAAAAATCAAGAGTATCAAGTATAGCGAAGACATGGTGATGATGTGAGTACTCTCAAAACTCTCATACACCTGCTCAGATTATAGGTTGGTTAGACTTTTTAAGTTTTAGACTTCAGAATTAAAACTCTGTTGCTCTCTCCCTCTCTCTGTCTCTTTCTCTCTCAAACACACACACACACACACAAACACACACCATTAAAATCTACCATTATAAGAATATTTACATGTGCACAAATATTCACCACAATATTGTGGTGACAACGCAATGCTGGAATAGAAATGTCCACCAAAAAACAGTAATTGAAAATATGGTACATCTACTGAGTGAATTGGTAAGTGGGGAAATAAAGGAGATGGGGGAATAGTAATCCTTATGATATAAATCCTTGTATTTGTGTAAAAACTAAAAGATTTAAAAATGACCTGTAGGCATATTTGAATGTACATAGGTAGTGAGAGAAATGATGCTAGGGAACAAATATATGCTCTATAGTTCAACTTATGCAACTTATGTCAAAGATAAATAAAGCTGGATACTAGTTTAAGTGGTGAGGAAAGATTTTATTCAGTAATAAGTATTGCAGTAGGGAAAAGAGTCCAACATGAACTGAACTCATCTTTGATTTGTACAGAAGTGACTGAGCATTTTAGGGGGAGAATCAAGAATTAGGGAGCAGGGTGAGAAGGGGCTTAGTGGAGTCAGGGAAGTGTGAAATTACAAAGGATTACAAAGGGTTGCTCAGTGTACATTCAATTAGGCCAGCCGTGTCTGTGAGGTGGCAATTGTTGAAGTCAGGATTCTGCCCTCCCACAAGGACTGAGAGAGAGACTCCATCCTTAGGCGTTGGCTGAAACAAGAAATAAATTCTTTTTGGCAGCCTTGAGTTTTCTTAGGCTGCACTTTAAGGTGGGGTAAGGTCATCTTAGGGATGTTGCTTTGATCTGTTTTACATGTGACCTTGCATGAGGTTTAGATGGTGGAGGAAAGGTAGAATCATGCACGTTTTATGATGCCTCACGTAGAGTTCCTCTGAGAGAATCCTATTCCAGGCCGGGCACGGTGGCTCACGCCTGTAATCCCAGCACTTTGGGAGGCCGAGGCGGGCGGATCACGAGGTCAGGAGATCGAGACCATCCTGGCCAACACGGTGAAACCCCGTCTCTACTAAAAACACAAAAAATTAGCTGGGCGTGGTGGCGGGCGCTTGTAGTACCAGCTACTTGGGAGGCTGAGGCAGGAGAATGATGTGAACCCGGGAGGCGGAGGTTGCAGTGAGCCAAGATTGTGCCACTGCACTCCAGCCTGGGCCACAGAGCGAGACTCTGTCTCAAAAAAAAAAAAAAAGCCTCCTATTCTAGAGCCCACTCCACGAGGGACTTCTCTTAGACAAATACCACAATAGAATTGGATTTTAGTGCTTCTGACCAAAACTAAGCCAAAGTTTAGAACTACTAAGACTGAGGCTACTGTGGACTGAAGGGCCTTCTCCCAGCTCCCCTCATGCTGGGGTCACATTTTGAGCTGCCTTGAGGGAGGCTCGGTGTGGTGTTATCTCCTTCCCGTCTTCACAGTCACCACCAACACTCAAGAACCAGAGTCACGGCAGTCTGCTCATGAAATAGAGAAAGAAGAGTTAGTTGAATAGTTTTCTTAAGTCACAAAAGAATGTTGGGTTTTTTTGTTAATTAGCTGTTATTACGTGAGGATTTTTCTATTTAACTGGAAGTTGAAATTCTCAATAAACATACCTCAGAACAACTACCACCACTCTGTGTAAAACAAGTACACAGCCTAGTCAGAAAGAGAAGTTAGTGACATCTGGTTGCCAAGAATAAATAAAATCTCCCATCTGGTGAAAGACTTGAGTTTTCACTTCCTATTCAGATTGTCACTATAACTGCAGCTGGATGACAATACCCTGTATATTATGAGCAACCTGCCCGGATCTGTTTGGCGTAGCAGCATCACTCAGTTGCACTGATTAAAAATAGATATTTCTTGCTATGCTGAGATCTAATCATCTTTATTTCACAAGGTGATGATTTACGATACACCAGATGGATAAATAAAAATACTTTAGGTAAGGACAAGGTGTAATCAACTGTCTTTTTCTCTAAAATGTATTCTATCTTATCTATTCATTATTTACATTTCCATGGAAGAACAGTGAAAATTTGGGTGGTAACAATCTTGTTAAATGTAAAATACAGTGTGAAAGTGCTCTAAAATAGAATTTGATGTTTAAGGGAAAAGTGATTTTTTTTCAAGTATAATTTATTTAATTAATCATATTTATCCACTTTTACTCCGACTTCTCTCTGATATGAGATATTGTACCTTGTCTAAACACTGGCTTAGATGATTCTAAGTCCTAAGAGAGTTGCTGGAAAGTAATGACATTACCCTCGTCACCCAAGCAAATAAATAGAAACTTGCTGTTGTATCCTTTGACTGAATCAAAGGTTAATTAACTTTGATGAATGGTTGCACTAATTGGTGACACATTCCATTTTACTATTTTTCCAGAACTAAATATTTGAGAAGTAAACAGATTTTAAATGACTGAGCAGTTGCTAGATGCATACAACTACAAAAAGATTTCTATATGTATTTAATTAAATTGAACTTAAGCCATCCTGTAATGTTTATTTCAACAAAGAGCTCACTCTGTGATCACTTTTAGAATATTTGTATGACCTGAAACATCTTTTAGGTACAATCAGCATTCAAACCATCATTAAACTTTACTGTTTGTGTATCATTAGCATCTGTAAAATATGTTAACACTGGGCAAATGATACCAAAGAGATTCATTTCACTTCATTGCTCCTATCTCGTATTGCCAATTACCAATAGACTATGTGAATTATTTATCTTCTCATGTTGGCTTTACATCCAATATTTTACCACTTCCATATATAACAAATCTCAAGGGTAGCTTTACAAATATTTTCTTCTGTTCTTGAGCAAAAATTCTTGGAGACTGCTGACAAACTTCTTAAATAAATACAAAGCAAAACTGAGATAAAAGGAAATCATACCAAATAGATTATTAAACTATTTCATAAAATAACAGAGGGCATTTCAATCAAATGTTGAAGATTCTGTAGTTCTACTGTATATGCAATTAACTAAAGAAAATTTAGGGCTTTTACGTTTGTTGGGAATGTTTGTCTCTTTTTGATATATACACTTAACCAAATCAATATAAGTGGATGGGGAAACATTAGCAGGAGCTCCCCTTGGCTTCAGGATTTTTAAAGGATGTGGAAATAAGTCTGTAATAGGAAATAGAAATGACACTGTCCCTTGTCTTCAAGGTACCTCTCACATCAACTTTATTAAGAACATTGTTTTCTCCTGTGGAAATGTACTTAAATATTCTTTTTGTGAATTAAAAAGTCAATGCCATTCTTAAGTATTTTACTGAATATCAGTTGTTCATACAAAGTAAAATATTTTCAAATAAAACAGGAAGAAAGCTTATGTGCATTAGGACAGCATTTGAGTCTCTGTCATTCACACGCTGATCATCCAGCCTGAATTTTCCTTGCCCTTTTGCATGTTTCCTTTTTTCGAAAACAGCTCAGTTAATAACTACTGACCTCTCCATTAATTCTTGCCTGTGGCACTCAAATCACATTTTACCATGCATAGAGTTAAGTGGAAAGCTTTGTTAAAAATATGGATTTATTAGTTTCAACTCCAGATATTTTGATTCAACAAGTTTTGAGTGGAGACCAGGAATCTGACTCTTTTAAAATAAACATCCCCAAACAATTTTAATGAAATTAGAATATAGACATACATTGAGAAACACTGAAATTTTTTAAAAAATTAAAGAAATCCAACTTTGTATTAATCCCAATTGAAGACTTACTAGCAAACTTGTACTAACATGTAAAGCAGAGAGCGTACAACAACATCTAATGGAAACTACCTCTTTTGATTGGGTTGGAAACCATCTGTTTTCATTGGCTTGGAAACCAGGATATCCAACATAATCAGTTATGGGCTTTTCAATTTTAATCAGACTTTGGTTAAAATATTTTTTCTGGAATTCAGACTGCTACTATTGACTAAAATTAGACACAAGAAAATAACTTTAGATACAAATAAACCACTAAAATCAAATGTTATAAAGAAGACGAAGTGAGAATTGACTTGTGTACTGTATTAGTCAGGGTTCCATAGGGGGACAGAACTAATAGGAGATATATATATACACACACACACATGCATGTATATATATAAATATACATGTATATATATATATATATGGAAGTTTATTAGGGAATATTAAACTCACATGATCACAAGGTCCCACAATAGGCCATCTGGAAGCCGAGGGGCAAGGAGCCAGTCCAAGTCCCAAAACTGAAGAACTTGAAGTCTGATGTTCAAGGACAGGAAGAATCTAGCATGGGAGAAAGATGTAGGCTGGGAGGCTAAGCCAGTCTAGCGTTTCACGTTTTTCTGTCTGCTTTATATTTGCTGGCAGCTGAATAGATGGTGCCCACCCAGCAGGTGGGCGGGTCTGCCTGTCCCAGTCCACTGACTCAAATGTTAATCTTCTTCGGCAACACCCTCACAGACACATCCAGGATCAATACTTTGCATCCTTCAATCTAGTCCAAGTTGACACTCAGTATTAACCATCACATATATTTTATATATCCAGCAGGCAAATTGATTAACATGCACTAAGGAAACATATGTACAAGCTAGTTAGCATTGTCACATTATTTGTTTGCTTTAAGAAACACATGCTCATCAAATAATTTGCTTTCCAGTGTAAAGTCTTAATGGAAAACACTTTATTTTCAATTTTAAAAGTGCTGGAATCTATTGTAGAAACTAGCAAGTGGGGGCGGGGGTTCTTCATATTTGTTATTTTCAGGAACAAATGGAAAAATGTCCAAGGTTGTCTTTATCAGTTCAAACTAACTGAATAAATAAGTGAAAACCTTCACAAATGGACTAACATATGGAACAGGCTTTGTTTCCAGTTAACAAAAATAACTCGAGAAAATATAAACTAAGGATTATCAGAAGATGAAGAAAAGTGTAGCCCTAAGCTTCAAGAGGGGTTTTGTGTGTTCTAGTATTAGGGAGAAGTAGAAGTAGGAGAGAAAATTTGCAAGACACATTCGGTTAATTGTGAAATAGTGCTAGAACAAGTCCTGCTCAGACCTGTGTCCTATTATCCAATATCCTGAATTCTCTCCCTTAACTTCTGCTTCCTCCTCCCATGTACATTTCATATACTGAGTTTGTTCCCTTTTTTGCCTATTTACAGTAAGAAATTATCTTAATCATCTACATAAAGATAACAAAATGTGACAAATAAGAGTTCTTTTCAAAGCACTGAGAACCTATAGTATCATAGGACAAAGTTTAGGAGCTTCTGTTTCAAAAGAATTCATTCAGTTCATACGTGAAGTGATGCACTGAGATGCAAACCCAGCCCATCCTGATGCCAATGTTCACAATCTTTCCACTGCCTCATCCCCATCCCTGAATACCTTTCTGGGTGTTATCAAAAGATCTGGTTTTATTCCATTTCATGGTGAGATATAGGACTACTTAAGTGGCTTCATCTCTTTGATAACTAACTTGTGGCACCCCAAATCTAACAACTTAATAAAAAGGAGTCAAACCGGCCTGGCACGGTGGCTCACGCCTGTAATCCCAGCACTTTGGGAGACTGAGGTGGGCGGATAACGGGGTCAGGAGATCGAGACCATCCTGGCCAACATGGTGAAACCCCATCTCTACTAAAATACAAAAAGTTAGCTGGACATGGTGGTGCGCATCTGTAGTCCCAGTCCCAGCTACTCAGGAGTCTGAGACAGGGAAATCGCTTGAACCCGGGAGGCAGAGATTGCAGTGACCCGGGATCACGCCACTGCACTCCAGCCTGGTGACAGAGTAAGACTCCATCTCACAAAAAAAAAAAAAGAAAGAAAGAAAGAAACAAAGAAAGAAAAAAAGAAAAAAAGAAGTCAAACCAGTTATTTTTATCAACTAGATCATAAATTAGGTCATTTTTACTAAACTTGGTTGAGTAAATCAATCAAAACATGATCAACATTAATACACTGGTTAGTTAATTGCTTGATAACATGTGAGCCGGTTAAGTATAATTATCCTATTTCTCTGCTGATATTTTTATCAGTAGGGATATTTGTATCAGGTAATCTTTGAAGTCCTCAGATGTAAAATGATATAAATAATAATAGAACAATAGTAATAGATAGTATTTATTGTGTATTGTTTGTACGACAGTGATTGTCTTAAGCATGGATTAATTCTAAACCTCACAATGTCACGGAGCAGGTACTAGTTTTATTTCCATTTTGCAGCTGAGGAAACAGGACAGAGTAAGTAAGTGACCTGCCCAATGTTTAACTATTAGGAAACAGTAGACGTAGATTTGAAAACATCTACTTTTACTCCATAGCTCACACTCTCCACTCCTGAGCCTAACCAGTGGTACTGCTCTCCCTCCATGAGTTCATCACTGAATCTTCCTCTTAATGAAATCTCCTTCAAATGAATTAAGAAGAGAAGGGGCTGATATTTCACCTTAGCCATACCAGGAAACAATCAGCCCCAATTCTCAAATTCACCAAAGATGTAAAAATGAAAAACTCTGGAGGTTTTGAAGTCAAAAATGCATAATATTCTGCAAGAACTGTAAATAGATCTTCATTTGTGCCCCCTTGCTTCTTGTGCTGACATTTGATTGTCATCGATAACAGTGTCAGAGCAGTCTGTGCAACTGAAACACAGAAGGCTTGGAGAAAACACAAAATAAATAATTTCACAGTTACTCCAAATCACTGTCATGGTGCTTAAATCAGACACAGTCACGGCATCACCTTGTATACCTAGCATAGGCAGGGAAAGAGATAATCCCAATATAAGAAATAGGGAGACATAAGAGGTGTCGACCCCTTTAATTACAAAGTCTTGCAATTAATTCTTAATCACAACATTTTGATAGTAATCAGACATGCTCATACACAAATTCTGATATGTGTATACATATATATATCATACATATATACACATATGTGTTTTCCCCCCAGAGTATAATAAATGCAAGTTAATATGCTCTAAGTAACTTGAGTTTAGCTTAACATTAGTCATTCCATGATTCTCTGTAACACAGTGATATTCTCCATAAGCACTAAGGCACTGATTGTTTCATCACATATGCATTAGTTGCCTACCCTGTACCAGAAACAGGGATGATAAACATACATTCAAACGAAATAGGCTTTACTTTCAAAGAGCTCAGAGATTGGTTGAGGAGACACAAAGTCAGCTACCTGCTATAGGAGCTGTGGTCATTCATTTAACACACATTTATTGAACAATTTTTATTGAATAATTGAACAATTATTGAACATATATGGAACAATTATTACCCAGGAAAAAGGATGCTAGGAATGCAAAGGTGATTCAGGCACAATCCTTATTTCCAAATTGCCCACAAGCAGGTAGAAGGTCTAAGGGACCCTGGGAATTGAGCTACTAATTCTTGAACTGTCACTGGAAGGATCCTCAAGGGGAGAGTTACCTGAGCAGAGCTGGGAAGATAATTAGAAACTTTCTAGCAAGATGAAAGAGAAGTTCATTGGACAGAGGATGATTTGCATGTCTTAAAGTGTGACAGTATCAATAAGAATATCATGGACTCTCTGTGTGTGGCTCAATGGCAGGAGACACTGTTGGAGAGTCTGAGCCTTAAATGTGAATGGCATTCTCTGCAGTGGCTTCTAATTAACCCTTCTGAGCAATTGAGACTGGCAGCCATTTCTTTCCTATGTGAAATCTACTCAGAAGTCTTGTCCTCCAGCATCTCTGGGAAACTAGTAGGAAATGTAGGGATGCAGAATCTCTGGCCTGCCCCAGACCTAGTGAGTCAGATCTGCATGTTCTTCTTGCATATTCAAGTTTGAAAAGTGCACCTCTGGGCTGGTGATCCTAAACATTTATTGTACCCTGGAATCATCTGCGGCACTTAAAAAACAATACTCATGCTTCATTCCACCCCCTAAATCAGTCCATTGATTTGATTACTTTTTCTCTGGGGCCAGAATATACTCATATTTTCAAGTTCTACAGGTGATTCTTTTTTTTTTTTTTTTTTTTGAGACGGAGTCTCGCTCTGTAGCCCAGGCTGGAGTGCAGTGGCCGGATCTCAGCTCACTGCAAGCTCCGCCTCCCGGGTTCACGCCATTCTCCTGCCTCAGCCTCCCGAGTAGCTGGGACTACAGGCGCCCGCCACCTCGCCCGGCTAGTTTTTTGTATTTCTTAGTAGAGACGGGGTTTCACCGTGTTATCCAGGATGGCCTCGATCTCCTGACCTCGTGATCCACCCGTCTCGGCCTCCCAAAGTGCTGGGATTACATACAGGCTTGAGCCACCGCGCCCGGCCACTACAGGTGATTCTTATGTGTAACAAGGGTTCTGAAACACTGACAAAGGACAATATATCCTAAATATGGCAGGATGTCAAAATCACCTGTGCAGTGTCCTGACCCAGACATAATGCACCATGCTTGCTAAGGATGAAGGGGCTTGACAATCTGTTTGTGTGTGGTGTGTGCACACATGTGTGAACACGGCTGTGTGTTTGTGTGAGATTCGGTTGCACCACATCCAAGTCTGCGAAGCAATGATCAAAGAAGACATAAACAGGAACTTGGGATCCACAGAATCTTAGTGCAAGAGGAAGATGAGGAGTTTTTATTGGAATCATAACCTGTCCCATTTCACTCACAAGGTTGTTTTGAGGAGTACTGAATTATGTAGAAGCATAACCTGTGCAAATTATAAAAGAACTATAGAGTTAACAATTCGGACCTAATTTATATATTAAAAAGTCATCACATTTAAGTGCTTGTCATTCTCTTATGCTTACGTCCATGTCCAGTTGACAGTGGCAGTGGGCTCTTCTAGACATCCTCTTTTCACCACTCCGAAAACTACAGTGTCTGCTTCAAAATTGGGGTAGGGCCACCATTCATCAGTGTTGTTGGGCAGCTACACACTACCATGAAGCACAGTGTGAATGCAACGTGCTTTCTGCTCAGTGTGTGTTCTGGCATTGCCAGAGCATGTGTCGCAGACGTGGGAAGGACCATGTGGATATAAACATGCTCCAGCGGGGACAGTGTGTGTGAATTCCCCAGAGGCAGCTGGACACTGGTAGCATCTGAGGGCATCTCATGCTAGAGAAGACCTTAACAAAAAGGGGAGTATATCAAGACCCACAACAGAAAGGAGAGAGGATCAAGGCGAAATGGCTATTGACATCCATTGCTAATGTTGGCCATTAAAGATGATCTAAGTGAAAATGTCAAAGAATAAAACTTATAAGACCTTTAAAAAAATAACTCCGATTTTTATTTTAGATTCACAGGGTGCATGTGTAGGTCTATCATGCGGGGACACTGCATTACCACCCTGAAGTTTGGGGTATGGAAAATCCTGTTACCCAGGAGGTGAGCCCAGCAGTCGATAGGCAGCCTCTCAGCCCCCAGTCCCCTTCCTCCTTCTCCACTCCAGCAGTCCTCAGTGTCTGTTGCTCCCATATTTATGTCCATGTGTACATAAATTAATGTTTAACTGCCACCTATAAGTGAGAACACATCGTACTGGCTTTTCTCTTCCTGTGTTAATTTGCTTAAGATAATGTCCTCTAGCTGCACCCATGTTGCTGCAAAAAATATGATTTTATTCTTTTTGATGGCTGTGTAGTATCCCGTGGTGTATCTGTACTGCATTTTCTTTATCCAGTCTATTGTTGATAGGCTCTATGCTAATTCCATATCTTTGCTATTGTGAATACTGCTTCCATGAAAATATGAGTGCATGTCTTTTTGGCTGATTGATTTATTTTCTTTTGGATGTATACCCACTAATGGAGCTGCTAGTTAGAACGGCAGTTCTGTTTTAAGCCACTTTGAGAAATCTCCAAACTGCTTTCCATAGTGGCTGAACTAATTTACATTCCTACCAACCGTGTATAAGGGTTTCCTTTTCTCCAAAGCATCACCAGCCTTTGTTATTTTTTGACTCTTTAATAATAGCCATTCGGACTGGGGTGAGATGGTGTCATCACTGTGGTTTTGATTTGCATTTCCTTATAAGAGCTTTTTTTTTTTTTTTTTTTCTTTTTTTTTTTTTTTTTTTTTGACGCGGAGTCTTGCTCTGTGCCCCAGGCTGGAGTGCAGTGGCGCGATCTCGGCTCACTGCAAGCTCCGCTCCCCCGGGTTCACGCCATTCTCCTGCCTCAGCCTCCCGAGTAGCTGGGACTACAGGCGCCCGCCACCTCGCCCGGCTAATTTTCTTGTATTTTTAGTAGAGACGGGGTTTCACCGTGTTAGCCAGGATGGTCTCGATCTCCTGACCTCATGATCCGCCCATCTCGGCCTCCCAAAGTGCTGGGATTACAGGCTTGAGCCACCGCGCCCGGCCTATAAGAGCTTTTAATCAAAGTTTGATGATGAACCTTGAAAAGATTATTTAAACGACTTTTGCTTCTCAATTTTTTTTTCTTTTTCACAGAAAGAAAATGCTTGTAAACACTATAAAAATGAGGTCTGTTTTTGTATTTTATGTCATGTCCTTCACAAAGATACTCAAAATAGAGAATTTTCACTAAAGTAGATTTGCCTGAAGAAGTCTTGAATATCTCATCCATGTAAATAGATACATGTTCCTTGTAATACTTCAAACTTTATATTAATAAAAGGAGTTAAGGGCACTGCAGGAGAGGCATTAAAAAAGCTCTAGAATATTCCAGAATTGTAGAGCCAGAAGTGAGCTCTGGGGAGCTGCCTTTCTACTTACTGGAAGGACTGTAGCTAAGGAGTTAATCTTGAAAACATTTTCCAAGAAATAGGCATGCTGGCTGTATTTCATAAGGGACTCCTTGAAGGTTATGCTAAGCCAACACCCTTCCTGCCTGTTTTTATCTTCTTTTCATTTGTCTTCTGTGGAAATGTGTGTATCCTACTTACAAATGGCATCTCTTCACAGACTCAAAATCTGTTACTTCAGTTCCCCTACTCTGAGGGCAATTTGGCTTCATGTAAAATAAAGTTTTTGTTTTTGTTTTTGTTTTGTTTTTTGCTTTTTAAAAAGATTTTCCCTTATTCTCAATCTTTCAGTGATTTACCTGTACTACTTGCACATAATATATTATCAATAAATATTAATTCCAGTAAATTCACTGTTGATTTGCTGTAGATTACTGATTATGCCACATCTTGTTTCAGTTCTAAGGTCCTAAAGCAGCAGCAGATACACTCAGAAGAAAATTTAAATAATCCTGGTAGTACAAAAAAAATGCTTCATGGTTTTAAACATATGTATTATATTGTCATCTGGCTTTTCAACCAGTCTTGTTCTGTGGAGTTTACTTTTGTGCTGAACTGGGTTTACATTTAAGGTCTACAGATACACCTTAGGATGGTCATCCCTTGTTCAGTGACTTGGGACTCTATCTAGGAAATCTGGAGTATCTTATCTGCTCAATAAAACATTATCAGATACACACTAAGTGATTGATAATTGATTGTTGGCAAATATTCCTGGTCTAAGAATCTGAGTAAACTATCTTCACAAAATTCTTTCTTTTAATCATTTTATTTGTTCATCCATTCCAGTTTAGATCACTCATAATTTTGAGTACATATTATGTACCAAGCACTAAACTGGGAATAAAATGTAAATGAATACAATCCCTGTTCTAAAGATACAATAAATATATTTGGGAAGATGCACACAAACTGGAATCATACTTAAAATTTGTGAATGAGAAGAGATTTAGTAGAATATCGTGGGAATACAGACAAAGGTTGCATAGTGAAAGTCTCAGTTGGCAGATGGGCTGTTTAGTGAATGCACAAATCGTTGCTAAGGAGTGAGAAATTGTGGGGAAATTTTTTTTTCTCCAGGTGGCAACCTGTGGGTTCTCTTCTAGTCATTCCAGATATTTCTGGCAAGAAAAACAAACAAACAAAAAAAGAAAATGTGGGGTGGGGGAAGCAGGGAGAAGGAAAGTAAACAAAGGACAGGAGGGTAGGAGAGAAGAGACCAAAGAGAATGAAAGGAGAATGAAGTGTCGAGTTCTGTCACTATTATTGTGTGGAAGTCTAAGTCTCTTTGTAGGTTTCTAAGAACTTGCTTTATGAATCTGGGTGCTCCTGTGTTGGGTGCATATATATTTAGGATAGTTGGGTGTTCTTGTTGAATGGAACCCTTTACTATTATATATTGCTCTTCTTTGTCTTTTTTGATCTTTGTTGGTTTAAAGTCTGTTTTGTCTGAAATTAGGGTTGCAATCCCTGCCTTTTTCTGATTTTCATTTGCTTGGTAGATTTTCCTCCATCCCTTTATTTTGAGCCTATGGGTGTCACTCCATGTGAAATGGGTGTCTTGAAGACAGCATTCCATTGAGTCTTGCTTTTTTATTCATCTTGCCTCTGCCTTTTAAATGGGGCATTTAGCTCATTTACATTCAAGGTTAGTGTTGACATGTGTGGATTTGATCCTCATCATTGTGTTGTTAGCTGGTTATTATGCCAGCTTGTTTTATTGTGTCACTGGTCAGTGTACTTAAGTGTGTTTTTGTACTGGCTGGTAACAGTCCTTTCCACATTTAGTGCTCCTTTCAGGATCTCTTAGAAGGTGGGTCTGGTAGTAACAAACTCCCTCAGCATTTGCTTATCTGAAAAGGATCTTGAGCATGACCATCTCCTCCGAACATCTTCTGGAAAAACTTGACAGCTACTGTATCTCTAGCAGGTAGACATACAGTCCCCTCCCTCTTTTTGTTACCACCTCATGGAAATAGTATCATCACAAAACTAGCAATTTTGATGTGATTAGACATTAGGTCTCCCTTAAACTGCTTTCTAACCAAACACACTGGCAATGATTGATACTTCTGCCTTCTGATTCTGACAGGCCTTTGCAGTACTGCTTCTTTGCAATGGGGTTCACCTGCCCTCACTGTCAGACTCTACCCAAACTCACTGGGGACAGGGACAGACTCCCATTCATCCCTATAGAGCCTACTATATAGGTGAAGACTCTTTCAATTGGTTGCTTCCTGAAATTACTTCTGGAAGGAATGACTTATTCTAATTTTAACCCCAAGCTGTAATTTTGCCAGCCTCACAGATAAAATCCCATTCTGGGCTTTATTTATTTCACATTTTCTCTTATTGCTCATGTTCTGCCTGGAATTTCCTTTCCTCAGACTATGCAGAAAGCAGTATCTATACATACACTCTTCCATCTCTATTACATTTAAACCTGTTTCTCGCAAACCTCATAGTCACAGCGAATATCTTTTAATCCTGTGGAATAGCATTTCTCAAAATGTGTCCCATAAAATAGCAGTTTGTTGAAATGCTTGGAGAAACAGGCTTATGGTCAAATAAATTTAGAAAAAAATATGCAAAGTATCTGAACAACAATATATTTAAAGAAATTGTTTTAACATCTTTCAAGGTTAGTATTCTAAAGATCAGAGTACTCTGGGTAGACTTTTAAAAATACAGATCCACGGGCTCAGCTTAGACTTGCCAAGTCAAAATGTTTGATAGTAAGTCTGAGAAATCTTTGTTTTTTTGACGTCCTTAGTATTTATTATGTCATCATCCAGGTCTGAATTCCAGAACAGTGTTTGAGAGCCTCTATTCTATAAAACTCTCCAAGACCCTTTTACTGATCATCTGACAACACCCCAGTAGCCCTCTATTTACCAACTAACTGTTCATAATGCTTCACAATGCCATTTATTGCATTCTTTAAAAAGTCTGTAACTATGTGGTGTATTTATAAAGATGAAGGAAATGAGGAAGTGAATAGCCCCTCCAAGGAAGCCATTTTAGATTTTAATTCTTGACTACTCTCATTCTTAATTGCTTTCTTTCCCAAACCACTCTTTCCTCATCTTAATGTTAGTTGTGTATCCATTATTTCTCAGAGCCTTAGCATTCTTTGTGCACTAATGAGAAATGGTGAAGCACTGTGGACATCAGTGTTAATAACTTCTGCATACAGCAATAAATCATTAACATTTTCTTAACAGATTCATGAAATATATTTTGTACTACTTAAGCTATTTTATTTAAAAATACAAAAAAAATCATTATTTTAGAATTGTTTAGAGTTTTTATCTTTATTTTTATTTACAAAAAATGCTTTGAAGCTGGTAAAAACTAAGTATAAAATGTATAACAAGTATAACAAGTAATCAAAATGTAAGTAATAAATTACAGCCCAGTGTACAATTAACAGCACAAAAAAATAACAAGACTGGTTGTCAACAGGATGGCAAGTTAATGAGGAAGCATGTAATACAGACTAATTTTTAACTGAAAATGATATTTGTATCACATCTAAACTGCAGTTTCCTGAAAATTGTCAGAAATTCAAGGCAATGAAAAGATTTTTTGAGATGTTTTTAAAATGATTTGTTTCCTTCTTTATGAATTTACCTTCAAGATCATTTAGACACAGTATTTCATAATTTTAGGCTTTCTTGCATGTCAATTTATCCTTTTAATTAAAGACATACATTTATCTTGTAATTATTGTTTTATTGACATCTCTCTGACATGTAATACTTTCTCATATATTTATTGGTTACTTGTATTTATTTTTATCTCAATTGCAAGTTTGACTATATATATACTTGTCTTTTTTTGTTTGTTCATCTTTTTAAATTACTTTTCATTTGTTCTTCATACAAATATTAATGTTAGAAATCTGTGTCTATGTTGCAAATATTTCTTCTTCACCTTGTATAAAGAAGCAATGGAAAGTATATTCCAGCTGACTTGTTCCTACTTCTGAAAAAACTTCTGAGTTTACTGTAATATTTTCTTTTCTTTTTCTTTTTTTGGTAGTAGAGAGAAGCCCATCTTCCTGCTTGGAGAAGGGGAGAAAAGAAATCTATAAATCAATGTTAACTATCCTAACTACTTATTTTTTTCCCCACAGGCGAGCTCAATTACATGAGCAACTACTGAAGTTGACAGGTTATTTGTTTCCCCAAGTAAATCATGCTAGCAGCAACCCTCATCCAACAAGTTCACCTCCTGCTTTTGACGTTTATCAGATTAGCTGCTCTATCAGTGTATAAGGTGTCATTGCAATAGGTTTGTTCCAGGTTCCCTGAAGGTAATTTTAAACTACAAATATAACAATCTTTCCCTGAAAAAAGGTGATAGTGATTCTCTTTAAAGATCTTCAAAGTCAAGAAGAGAATTCTGCTCATCTCAAGACACTAAACAATAAGCAATGTTATCTGAAGAAAATATTAAAATATTTGCTTAGAATAAATGTGTGGCATCTGGAGTCATTTAAATTTTTTCTTTTGTTCTACTCATCAAAATAAACTATAGAATTTGAATATAATTTGATTAGTTTTGAAATATGTATACTACCTTGAAATAATCACTATAATTGGTGATGAACATAGCCATCACACCCAAAAGTTTCCTCTTGTCACCATGTAATTTCCACTCCATGGCTAGAAAACCACTGATAGTCTTTACCAAAGTTTCTATTCAAATATTTTGCCCAGCTTTTTCTTCATATTAAGTTATGATAATTCTTTATAAATTCTGAATACAAGTCTTTTATCAGATATACATTTTGCAAATATTTTCTACCAGTCTGTTGCTTATCTTTTTATTTCCTTAATTGCATCTTTCAAAGAGCAGAAGCTTTTACTTTTTATGAAGTCCAAATTTATCATCTTTTTTCTTTTATATACACCATGGAATACTATGCAGCTGTATAAAAAAGGTTGAGTTCATGTCCTTTGCAGGGAAATGGATGAAGCTAAAAACCATCATTCTCAAGAAACCAGTAAAGGAACAGAAAACCAAACACCACATGTTCTCACTCATAAGTGGGAATTGAACAATGAGAACACAGGGACACAGGGAAGGGAACATCACACACTGGGGCCTTCGGGAGGTAGGGGACTAGGGGAGGGATAGCATTAGGAGAAATACCTAATATAGATGACGGGCTGATGGGTGCAGCAAACCACTATGGCAAATGTATACCTGTGTAACAACTGCATGTTCTGCACATGTATCCCAGAACTTAAAGTATAATAATAATAATAAAGAAATGTGCAGAATAGGCAACTCTCTAGAGGTTGAAGGTAGATTAGTGGTTGCTTAGGATGGTGGGTAGTGGTGGGACAGCGAATTATTATCTAAGGGATATGGAATTTCTTTGTGAAGTGATGAAACATTTTAAAAATAACTGTGGAGGGATGGTTGCACTTATATTTAAATATGTTAAAACCACTGAATTGTATATTTTTAAATGTATGATCTATATGGTATGTGAATTGTATCTCCTGAAGGCTTTTAATCAAAACAACACTGCTGTAACTTAGACCAAACCAAAGTTTGTGTCAAATCCTGCTATGTAATATTGGTTAAATTTTATAGTATAAAGTCTAAGCTTTATTCATGAGGATACTCACTTAATTGCTGAGGTGTGTCAACAAAATATATTAGTACATTTATAGCAACAAAATATTAGACCTATTATTGAGAAAATACGAAACCTGGAAATAGGAATGTATCTTTAAAAAGAATCTTATTTAGAGTCAAGGGAAGTTGTGAAACATATCAAGGAAATTAGTAGTTGCTAAATATTGAGTTAATATGTTAGACATTCCTTCTCAGTAATTACAGAATACTTATATCAAATAAAATTAGACTAGATATATATTTGAAAGGTAGATATCCAAAGCAGAATAAATTTATCATTTTGTATCCTAAGTAATAGGATTTCTTTTTTGCATTTACTTTCAATCAACAAAATAGCTAAGTGGTCTATTGCTACTACTTTGATTTATTTCAAAACCTCTTCGTACATCTAAATGTAACTTTAATGTAAATTGTTTTTATATAAATTGTCACTCAAATTTAAAAAAGAAAGAATTCCTTGCTCACCCAAGTTTGCAGATATTTTCCTGTATTTTATGCTAAAAGTCTTATAGTTTTAACTTTTATGTTTAGGCCAATGATTCATTTTGAGTTAATTATTATAAATGGTACAGGATATGGATCAAAATTTGTTTTCATTGTTTTATTTTGTTACATATGGTTTTCAAATTGTTTGAACACTATTTGATGAGGATACTATTCTTTCTCCACTGAACTGACTATGCTTCTTTGTCAAAAATCAGTTTTCCCTAAATATATATGTCTATTTCTGGACTTTATTCTGTTTCTTTTATTTATTGATCTATATTTGCCAATATCCAAACTGCCTTGATTACCACAGCTTTTAATAAGTCTTAGGTAATATTTGTCCTCTGATTTTCTTCTTTCTTTTATAAATTTGTTTTGACAAACCTAAGTGCTTTGTGTTTCCACATTAACTTTTAATCATTTTGTTGTGTTTCACAAAAACATCTGTTGAGATTTTATTGAGATTGTATTAAATCCTTAGATCAATTTCCGACTAATTTATATCTAAACAATATTGGGTCATTCAACCTATAGATAGTGTATTTCTCCATATATTTAGGTTTTAAATTTCTCTTAGTAGTATTTCATATTTTTCAGTTATAGATCTTTAACATAAGACCTTAAAGTTCTCAGAATTACCTATACATATTTCTTATCTTTTTATTATTATTGTAGATGGTACTTAAAAATTTTCCATATCTGATTATTTTGTATATAGAAATATAATTGACTTACGCATATTAAGGTTGTAACATGCCCTGATAAACCCACTTTATTAGTAGTAGCAGATTTTTTTGTAGATTTCTTTGGGTTTTCTACATAAACAATCATATAATCCATGAACAAAATCAGTTTTACTACATTCATTCCAATCTAAATATATCTCTAAATACACATTATTTCTTTGTGTTGGGAAGATTTACTATCCTCCTTCTAGCTACTCAAAACTACATAATATATCATTGCTAACTATGGTCATCCTACAGTTCTATAGAACACTAGAGTTTATTCATCGTATCTAGTTGAATTTTGTATCCCTCAACAAGTATTTTCCTGTGCCACTTTCCCCCTACCCTTCCCGATTTCTAGTATTCTCTGTTCCACTTTTTATTTCTATGAGATCAGCTTTCTTTAGTTCCATGTGAGTAACAAAATGCAGTGTTGAACTTTGTGTTCCTGGCTGACTTCACTTATCATAGTGTCTTCCATTTCCATCTCTATTGCCATGAATGATGGAATTTAATTCTTTTTAATGGCTGAATAGTTTTTTATAGTATATACTTGTGTGTGTGTGTGTGTGTGTGTGTATATATAATGTACCACATTTTCCTTATATGCCCATCTATTGATAGACACTTAGGTTGATTTCACATCTTGCTATTATGAATAGTGCTGCAATAAATATGGGTGTTCAGGTATCCCTATGATATGATACTGATTTCCTTTTCTTTGAATAAATACCCAGCAGAAGGATTACTAGATCACACGATTGTTCTGTTTTCCATTTTGTGAGAAACCTCCATATGGTTCTCCATAATGGCTATGCTAATTTACATTCCTAACAACAGTGTGCAAGTGTTCCAGTTGCTCCATATCCTCACCAACACGTGCCTTTTGTCTTTGATAATAGTCATTCTGACAAACGTGAAGTGATATCTCATTGTGATTTCTGTTTCCATGTCCTTAATGTTTAGTAACATTGAACATCCTTTTATATACCTGTTTAGTCATTTGTATGTCCTCTTTGGAAAAATATCTATCCAAGTCTTTAGCCCATTTTTAACCAGGTTATGATGAATTTTTTGTGCTATTAGGTTATAAAAATACCATATATATTTTGGAGAGTAATCCTTATCAGATATATGGTTTACAAATGTTTTCTCCCATTCTGTATATGTTGTGTTTTTCCTCTTGTCAATTCTCTCCTTTGCTGTGAAGAACCTGTTTAGTTTGATGTAGTCCCATGTTTTAATTTTTGATTCTGATGCCTGTGCTTTTTATGTTGTATTCATTAAATCATTACCAAGTCCAATGTAATGAAACATTTCCCCCATATTTTCTTCTAGGAGTTGCACAGTTTCAGACCTTATGTTTAAGTCTTTAATCTATTTTGAATTAATTGTTTTATCTGACATAAGATAAGGGTCCAATTTCATTTTTATGCATGTGGATATCTGGTTTTCCCAACACCATTTGTTGAAGGACTGTCCTTTCCTCTCTGTGTATTCTTGGTATTCTTGTTGATGATCAGTTGACCCTATACATGTGGGTTGATTTCTAGGCTCTTTTATCCAATCAATTGGTCTATATGCCTGTTTTTGTGCCAATACCAGACTGTTTTATTTACTATAGCTTTATAATATATTTTGGAATTACCAAGTGTGGTGTCTCCAGCTTTGTTCTTTCCTTTCAAGATTATTTTGGTATTCATGGTCATTCATTCTCTGTGATTTATAGAATTATTTATTTCTGTTAAAAATGACTTTGTGATTTTGACAGAGGTTGCATTAAATAGATAGATTGCTTTAAGAAGTATGAAAATTTTAGTAATATTAAATTTTCCAATCCAGAGAGAAGATGTCTTTCTATTTGTGTTTACCTAATTATTTTCATCAATGTTTAGAGGATTTTATTGTACAAATGTTTCACATCCTCAGTTTATTCCTATTTTATAATTTTTGGTGTTATTGGAAATGGGATTATTTTTGAAATTTTCTTTCTAGATAGTTCATTGTTCATGTATATAAACACAACTGATTTTTGTATGTTTAATCTGTATCCTGTAAGTTTACTGCGTTCATTTATTAGTTCTAACAGTTTTAGGGTGGAGTCTTTAGGATATATATACACATATATATATATGTAGTCATATATCATCATGTCATTTGCAAATGAGAAAAATATTCTTTCTTTCTGATATGGGTCCATTTTACATCTTTTTCTTGTCTAGTTGCTCTGGTTAGGAATTCCAGCACTATGTTGAATATAAATGGGAGAGTGGGCATGGCTGTCATGTTCCTGACTTTAAAGGGAACACTTTAATTTTTTCATTTTTGATCATGACATTAGCTATTGGCTTTTCATATATAGCCTTTATTATGTTGAGGTACCTTCTTTGAGGCTCCTGAGCTTTTTGAGAGTTTTTATCAGGAAGGTATGTTGAATCTTGTAAAATGCTGGGGTTTTTTTCTGCACCTAGTGAGATGATAACATAATTTGTAGCTTTTATTTTGTTAATACAGTGGATTAAAAAAATTGATTTGCATACATTCAATCATTCCAGGGATAAATCCCAATTAGTCATAGTATATGATGCTTCTAATATGCTATTGGATTCAGTTAGCTAGTGTTACATTGAGGATTTTTTTTTTTTTTTTTTTTTTTTTTGTATCTGTAGTAGGGATATTGGCCTATAGTTTTCTTTTCTTGTCTTTTTTTTTTTTTTTTTTTTTTGTATCTTTGGCTTTGGCATCTGGGTAAGGCTGGCCTCATAAAATGAGTTTCAATGCATTCTCACCTCTTCACTATTTTGAAAAACTTTGAAAAGATTGGAATAAATTATTCTCTAAAGGTTCAGTAATATTCACCAGTGAAGCCATTTGGTTCTCAACTTTTCTTTGTGGGAAAGTCCTTGGCTTTTCTTTGCTGTGAAGTTATTGATTATTGATTCAATCTCCATACAAGTACAAGTCTGTTAGACTTTCTATTTCTTCATGATTTAGTCTTGTTAGGTTGTATGTTTCTTCGAATTTCTCTATCTCTTCTTGGCTCTCCAGGGTTTGGGGGTCTAATTGTTCACAGTAATCTCATGATTCTTTTTATTTTTGTGGCATTCGTTGTAATTTCCCCTTTTTCATTTCTGATGTTATTTATTTGAGTCTTCACTCTTATTCTAGCTGTTTATCTGTTCAATGTACCAACCTTTAGTATTTATTTTTTGTATGGTTTTTCTATTCTCTATATAGTTTATTTCTGCTCTAATCTTTGCAGAAATATTCTTCTGGATTTCTCACAAAAGGAATTTGACCATGAATTGTTGCTGAAGCAGTGTGCTTGTGGAGGGAAGAAACGTCCAGGGCTTCCTATTCTGCGTGTTGCTGACAACATGCTGACTTCTGTGTGTTGCTGACTTTCCATCAATCGTTTTTCAAATAGTAGAATAACCTTGTATTCCTGAGATAAAACACACCTTGCCATTCTGTGTTATTCTTTTTATCTACTGTAAGATTTGATTTTCTAACAACTTGTTTAGAATGTTTGCATCTACGTTCATGAAGAATATTGGTCTGTAGTTTCTTTTCTTATAATGTCTGTTTCTAATCTAGTAACAGGATAATATTGATTTCATAGCATAGGTTGGAAAGGATTTCCTTCTTTTCAATTTTCTGAGAGATTTCATAGATAATTTATATTATTTATTTCTTAAATGTTCAGTAATATTCTCCAGTGAGTTCACAGATACTTGGAATTTTCTTTATATAAAGATTTTTGACTAAAATATTTACTATTTTTAATCAAGACAATGTGGTTACCTATACCTTCTTGAATGTTAGTATCTGTCAAGGAATTTTCAATATTATCTAAGTTGTTGAATTTATTGTCCTAAAGTTGTTAATAATATTATTTCAATATCATTGTAAATCTAAAGGACCTGTTGTGACATCATCTCTCTTGCTCCTGATCGAGATGATTTATGGTTTCCTTTCTGTGTTCTCAGTGGGTCTGGCTAAATAATTATCAAATTTTTACTTGACCATTTGATAATTTAAAAGTATTATTTTGAATATATGCTTTGAAATATTTCAGACTTTACAAGATTTCTAGTTGAATTCAATGATGATACAAATTTTAAGTTTATTGAGACTTTAAATATACTACAACCAATTATAATTTAAATGTAATGAGATCATTGTTTCATGGTCCAGAATATGGGCAATTTTGTGAATAGTTTGTAAGCTTTTATAAAGATTGCATTTATTTGTAGAGTGATCTAGACATGTCAATCAGATTATGCTGTCTGATAATGTTCAAAAACTCACTACTTTTTTTTCTTTTTTCTTTTATTTTAATTTTTATTATACTTTAAGTTGTGGGATACATGTGCAGAATGTGCAGATTTGATACATAGGTACACACATGCCATGGCGGTTTGCTGCATGCATCACCCTGTCATCTACATTAGGTATTTCTCCTAATGCTATCCCTCCCCTAGCACCCTATCCCCTGACAGGCCCCAGTGTGTGATGTTCCCCTCCTTCATGTGTTCTCATTGTTCAACTCCCACTTATGAGTGAGAACATGTGGCGTTTGATTTTCTGTTCCTGTGTTAATTTTCTGAGAATGATGTTTTCCACCTTCATCCATATCCCTGCAAAGGACATGAATTCAACCTTTTTTATGGTTGCATAGTATTCCATGGTGTATACGTACCACATTTTCTTTATCCAGTCTATCATTGATGTGTATTTGGGTTAGTTCCAAATCTTTGCTATTGTGAACAGTGCTGAAATAAATATATGTGTGCATGTGTCTTTATAGTAGAATGATTTATAATCCTTTGGGTAGATACCCAGTAATGGGATTGTTGGGTCAAATGGTATTCCTGGTTCTAGATCCCTGAGGAATTGCCACACTGTCCACAATGGTTAAACTAATTTACACTCCCACAACAGTGTAAAAGCGTTCCTATTTCTCCACATCCTTTCCAGCATCTGTTGTTTCCTGACTTTTTAATGATCGCCATTCTAACTGACATGAGATGGTATCTCATTGTGGTTTTGATTTGCATTTCTCTAATGACCAGTGATGATGAGATTTTTTTTTATGTATGTTTGTTAGCTGCATAAATGACTACTTTTGAGAACTGTCTGTTCATATCCTTTGCCCACTTTTTGATTTTTTTTTTTGTATTTTTCTTGTAAATTTAATTTCTTTGTAAATTTTGGATATTAGACCTTTGTCAGATGGATAGATTGCAAAAATTTTCTCTCATTCTGTAGGTTGTTTGTTCACTCTGATGATAGTTTCTTTTGCTGTGCAGAAGCTCTTTAGTTTAAATTAGACCCCATTTGTCTATTTTTGCTTCTGTTGCCTTTGCTTTTGGTGTTTCAGTCACGAAGTCCTTGCCCATGCCTATGTCCTAAATGGTATTGCCTAGGTTTTCTTCTAGGGTATTTAAGGTCCTAGGTCTTACATTTAAGTCTTTAATCTGTCTTGAGTTAATTTTTGTATAAGGTGTAAGGAAAGGGTCCAGTTTCAGTTTTCTGCATGTGGCTAGCCAGTTTTCCCAGGACCATTTATTAAATAAGGAATGCTTTCCCCATTGTGTGTTTTTGTCAGGTTTGACAAAGATCAGATGGTTGTAGATGTGTGGCATTATTCTGATGCATCTGTTCTGTCCCATTGGTCTATATGTCTGTTTTGGTACCAGTACCATGCTGTTTTGGTTACTGTAGCCTTGTAGTATACTTTGAAGTCAGGTAGTATGATGCCTCCAGCTTTGTGCTTTGTGCTTAGGATTGTCTTGGCTATACGGGATCTTTTTTGGTTCCCCATTGAATTTGAAGTCATTTTTTCTAATTCTGTGAAGAAAGCCAATGGAAGTTTGATGAGGATAGCATTGAATCTATAAATTACTTTGGACATTATGTCCATTTTCATGATATTGATTCTTCCTATCCTCGAACATGGAATGTTTTTCCATTTGTTATTATTCTAAGTGAAGTGACTCAGGAATGAAAAACCAAACATCGTATGTTCTCACTCATAAGTGGGAACTAAGTTATGAGGATGCAAAGGCATAAGAATGACACAATGAACTTTAGGGACTCAGAAGGAAAGGGTGGGAAGGGATGAAGGATAAAAAACTACAAATTGGGTTCAGTGCATACTGCTCGGGTGATGAGTGCATCACAAATCACCACTGAAGAACTTACTTATGTAACCAAATACCACTTGTTCCCCCAAAACCTGTGGAAATAACAGAAGAAGAGGAAGAGGAAGAGGAAGGAGAAGGAGAAGGAGAAGGGGAAGGAGAAGAAGAAATTGAAGAGGATACAAAGAATTGAAAAGATATTTCAAGTTCAAGAATGAGAATAATCAATAATGATACAATGTCCATACTACCCAAAGCAATCTACAGATTCAATGCATTGTGTGCAGGAAAGGCAAATTCATATTCAAAGTGTCGATTCCAGTAAGAACAAAATACTGCCCCTTCCACAATGGAAGTGGTTTAGTGTAATCAACCTGCCACCAGGTAGCTGGCTGATCTATCAAGTGAACAGTTCCACACAGAAGACTCAGTGTTGGTCTCTGCTGCTGGCAGATTAGGTGCTTAGTGTGGCTGTAACCAGGTCAGCCTTAGTGAGTGTAAGTCCATGTTGGTAAGCCTACTCATAACTTTCATCACTGCCACCATGACTGATTTGTTCGTGAGCTCATTGGGTGATGACCAGGGTTGCTAGGGAAAAGGGCTGACTGGTGCCCACAAAATGGCTCATCCTTAATTATCACTTAATTATTAAAATCCTCTTCTGTTGAGATCATCTATTGGTGGGAACTCGACATGGGACACATGCATCTTCACATTTTCTGCCCATTCAGAAAGGACTATTCACATTTTCCTCTTCACTTTTCCTTGGTACTAGTTTTCCAGTTATGTACCTTCCAATTCCCTGAACATCCATCCAAACCACTGGCCATAGCACAAGAACTGGTTTATAATCACATGTCTCTCCATTTCTTCTTCTTCCAGGCAAAGTGAACAACCAGGTGCACTGCCCGAAGTTCTGTCCGCGGGGGAGGATTTCCCTTACATTTAATATAAATTATGTGTGCCTTTAGTGCTATCTCAGGCTCAACATATACACCACTTCCATTTGACAACAGAGTTCTGCTGTGCATGCCCAACTTTATGGCTTGATGGATCAGATAAGACCCTGCTCACGATGGGCGGCTCAGGTTGTATGGTAACTCACTCAGTAGCCCATGGTTAAGTGTTGTTTCTACTAAAGCCCGGTAGCAGGTCAAGAGTTGTTTCTCAAAAGAAAATTAGTTATCCTTTAGCAGGATTTTGCTACAAAATCGTAAGAGCCAGTGTTGTGATTCACCAATAAAGGCTTGTCAAAGGCTCCAAACAGCATCCTTATCTGCCACAGACACTTCAACAGTCATTGGATTTGCTGGATCTTAGGGCTTAAGTGACAGTGGCTTTCACAGCAGACCGGATTCATTGCAGAGCCTTCTCTTTTTCTGGGTCCCAAGTCAAAACTAGCAACTTCGGGGAATACTCAGTAAATTGGATGTAGTGACACACCCAAACGAGGAATATATTGCCTCCGAATTCCAAAGAAGACAACTAGCCATTGCACTTTTTCCTGGGTGACAGAGCAAGACTCAGTCTCAAAAACAAACAAACAAAAATTGTACAACTAGACTCCTAACACTCCCAATTACAGTCAGAGATTGCCTGACTAGATACATAAACAAGACACAACTATATGCTGCCTACAAAAAGAAACATTTTAATTAAAAAGACACAAATAGTTGCAAAAAACTAGATGGAAAGACTATACCATGCAAGCTTGAATAATAAAATATTGAAAAAAGTGTATCAGTTTCAAACAAAATAGACTTCAATGCAAAGTATTAAAAGACTTTTAAGGTTATGCATATCCTACCTAATCTTCATAGCACATGAAGCAAAAACTGATGGAACAAATAAGTGATATAGCCAACTTTATAATCATTAAGAAATTAGGTACCCTTCTTTCAGTAACTGAAACAAAAATTAAGCAAAATAATCAGTAAAGGTATAGAAAATCTGAATGAGTCTATGAACCACTCTGATTTCATTGACATATTTATAGTACATGAGACAAAATAACTATAGAATAAACACAGTTTTCAAGTGTGCATGGAATATGGGAATATGCCACAAAATAGTTAACAAGATAGGCTGTGTCACAAAACATATCCCATCAATTTTAAAAGATTAAAATCTTATACAGCATATTCTTTGACTATAAGAAAATTAATTTGGAAAGTGATTATCAACTAAATTTTAATTATAAGCTAGTTGTACATTGAAAACAACAAATATCTAGATTATTTTCAAGAAGAAAAATTTGCAAAGAAAATAAACAATATTTTAAATGAATGATAAGAAAACAGCAAGAACATATGTAGATTGAAA
The DNA here is from genome assembly GCF_037993035.2 of Macaca fascicularis. Lineage (NCBI taxonomy): Eukaryota > Metazoa > Chordata > Mammalia > Primates > Cercopithecidae > Macaca > Macaca fascicularis. The sequence goes on along the minus strand of NC_088392.1, from coordinate 70,229,179 downwards.
TAAGACAGTGCTTGGAAGTCAATGTAAAGCTGTACATGTTTCTATTGCAACAAAAGGACAACTTCAAATAAAAGATTTCATCATCCACCACAAAAGCTGCTAACAGATAAGGAATAAATACAGTTTAAAGCAGTAATTAATAAAATGAGTACACAGTAAAGAAGAATGTAAATAATAAAGTAAACAAAGTCAAAATTGGTTCTTTGAAAATATTAATAAAATTGGTAAATCTTTAGCAAGATGGATCAAGGAAAAAGAGAGAAAACAAATTATTAATACCAGAATTCAAAGAGAGAATATTGCTGCAGATCTCATTGATAGCTATGGTAAAATAAGGAAATGTTATAAGCAACATTATGCTAATAAACTTGACCACTTAGAAGAAACGAACCTTACGAAGTATTACCAAAGCTGAACCAAGAAAAAAAGATAAAATAGGAACATCCTTTTATCAATTAGGGAAATTAAAATCATAAATTAAAATCTTCCCACAAAGAAATCCCCAGTTCAAGATAATTTTGCTGATAAGTTCTTTCAAATATGTAAGAAAAAATAAAATCCAGCTCCACAAACTCTTTTAAAAATCAAGATATAAAAAACATTTGATTTGAACCAACAGAATTCTTATAACAGAAGCTGACAAACATACTATAAGAACGTTATAAACTAATACCTTTATAAACAGAAAACCTGCTTAAAATTGTGAAGAAAATATATGAAGATAAAATGTGTGAAAAAGCATACATCATTAAGCATGATTTCTCCCGGGAATATGCAGTTAGTTTAACATTTTGAGAAACTAATCAGCAATGAATATCCACTTGTAAAAATACGAATTTCAGTTTTACCTCGCACCATACACAAAACTTAATTAAAAACGTATCATACACCTAAACAGAAGCATAACAATTCTAAAGCTCTAGGAAGATAGGAATGAATCTTCATGACCTTGGGTTAGGTAAAAGTTTTATAAATAAGATACCAAAAGCACAACTGAGAATAGGAAAAATTGATAATTTGGTTTTATCAATATTAAACACTTTTGATTTCATAAGATAGCATTATAAAATTTAAAAGACAGAACATATTCTGGTGGAAAATATTTGCAAATCAAATATCTGATTAGGCAGAACAAAACATTGCAGATAGAATTTTAAAAGGCCCAAATAAATGCTCGTGGATATTGTTAAGATGTGATGTAAATTCTTTCCATATTAATTTATGGATTCAACATAATACTAACCTTACAATCCATAAGCTTTTTAAAATATAAATTACAAGTTGATTTAAAATGTATATAAATATAGTCAAAACAATTTAGTGAAAGTATACAGCTAGAAGACTTACACTCTAAGTCATTCCATTTGAAAGCACCAGGGTAACTATTTTATATCATTATATTTTATAAACTCTTTTCCATAATAAACCTCATAATAATGGTATAGTGAGCTTTTAGATGTTAGCTAATGGCATTTTTAGTATGTTCATTATATATTCTAGTTTGCGTAAAACACCATAGCTTTATGTCTGTTGCTCCTGTTTTAATATTTGTTTCAAATCTATTTTTTAATAGACTTTATACTTTCAAAATAGTTTTAGATTTACAGAAAAAAATTGAGAAGATACCACAAGGAGTTCCTATATACTCTACCCTGCACCCAGTTTCCCCATTACTGACAGGTTGAAGGAGTATAATACATTTTTTATAATTGATGAATGAATATTGAAATGTTATTAATTTGTCATTGTTTATTGAGATTTGTTGAGTTTTTACATAATGTCCTTTTTCTGTTCCAGGATTCCATACAGAATACCACAGCACACGACATTTAGTTATCATGTTTTCTTGGGTGGGAAGACCGCAGACTTGCCTTGTTTCAAGACAGACTTGACAGTTCTGAGAAGTACTAGTCAGGGCTTCAGTTGGAGAGCCTTAAATTGGAATATGTATGATGTATTTCTCTTAATCATTCTGGGATGATGGGTTCTTGAGAGGAAGGCCATGGAGGTGAATCGCTGTTGTCATTACATACTATCAAAAGTAAATACTATCATCATGATTTATGACTGTTGATGCTGGCCTTGATCACCTAGCTGAGATAGTGCTTGTCAGACTTCTCCACTGTAGCATTACTTTTTTTCTTGTCTGTTCTGTACTTTTTAGAAGGAAGTCACAATGTACTTAAGTGGTGAGGAGTTACGCTCCTCTTTCCTTTTCGTGGGCAGCATACCAACATTAATTATTTAGAATCGTTTGGCTCTGGAGATTTGTCTCTTCTCCCATTTATTAGATCATATAATCACTTCTTTATAACAGTATGGACTTATGAATATTTATTTTATACTTGGGTTATAATCCATTACTACTTTTTATTGATTGACTGATTTTTTGCTCAAATTGTTCTAGCTTTGGACACTGGGTGACCTTTAAGTAGGCTCCTGTGCCCTTTGGCACACCCCCATCATGTCATCAATTTTTAAGCACTTTCTTACTTTCTGACACAATGCTCGAGGCTTGCATTATATATTACCCTACCCAGTCCTAAAATCAGTCATTTCTCCAAAAAGTATTTGTTTCTTTTATTAAACAACATTAGAAACCAATTTCTGTGCATTAGGTGTGTTTTTGCTACTGAGGTACTGTTGTTACTTTTAGACTTTGTCCACTGACAAAGCAAGGAAATATGTATGTCACTAATGTATACACATATTTATAAATTTTTCTATACATAATCATTTCTGTCTATATGTAGTAAAACTTGAGTTCACAGTGTTATCTCCCATCCTAATCAAGTACCACATAGATCATTCCTACCTCCTCCATTTGTTTATCTATAAAGCCCAACTTCAACAATGAGAAACCAGTCTTCCATCATCTACAACCAATTTACTTAATTGTTCAATTCGTAATGTTCATGTATAGGAGTATCAGAATTGTTAACCCATCCCCTTTGGAAAACAACTTTATCAACTAGAATATAGTGCTTTTTTGCAGTTGCTTTTCCATTAGTCTTACAGATTCTGCTCATTTCCAAAATTATTAACATAAGCATCTTTTCCTTTCACTCTTTTCAGTAGGGTTGTTTTATACATTTGTTGTACAGTTGGATTATCTTGTCCTACTCTGCATTTCTTTCTGGGATTCCTCCAACTTTCTAAATAACTGTTTGAATTGGTATAAATTAAGATAAACTGTTTGTACTATAAATTTCTGGATTTTGTCAAATGCCTTATGTTACGTATTTCCCATCAAAGAATAGTAGAGAATAGTTTTACTCCTTTAAAATTCCTCTGTGCTTTATCTATTCAACCCTTTCTCCCTCCCTTTAGACCTCTGGCAACCACTTACCTCTTTACCCCCTCTATAAGTTGACTTTGCCAAAATGTCATACGATTAGATGAAACAGCATGTCATCTTTTCAGATTAGTTTCTTTCACTTAGTGATATGCATGTTTTTTACGGCTTGATAGCTCATTTCTTTTTTAATTACTGAATAATGTTCTATTGTCTTGATGTACCAAAGTCTTGTTTATCCATTTACTTAGTGAAGGACATTTTAATTGCTTACAGCTTTTGGTAATAATAAGTAAAACCTATAAAAATATCCAAGTGCAGATCTTTGGGTGGACATAAAGTCTTAAAATCAGTTGGGTAAATACTCAGGAGCTCATTTGTTGAATTGTGTGGTAAGTCTATATGTAGCTTTTAGCCAGACTGTCTTTCAAAATAACAATACCATTTGACATTTGCAGTAGCAATGAATGAGTTTTTGTTGCCCTGCATCCTTGCTGGTATTATGTAGTGTCAGTTTGTTTAGATTTCAGCTGTTAAAATAGGTGTGTAGTATTATCTCAATGTTTTAATTTGCAGTTCCCTAATAACAAATACAGTTGAGCATCTTTTATTTACCATCTGTATATCCTTTTTGGTGAGGTATCTTTTCAGATGGCTTTTTTGCCCATTTATTAATAGGTTATTTGTTTTCTTATTGTTGAGTTTTAAGTCTTCTTTGCATATTTTAGGTATCAGTCCTTTATCAGATATATGTTTTTAAAAGTAATATCCTCAGTCTATTGCTGTCATTTCATTAACAATGGCTTTTATAAAACATCCTCAGTCTATAGCTGTCATTTCATTCTCTTAACAATGGCTTTTATATAAACACCCCATGGGTTTATGCTTTTGGCATTATACTCTTAAACTAATGACCAAAACCTAAAGTTACATGATATTCTCTCATTTCCTGTAGAATATTTTATTGTGTTTTACATTAAGGTAATAAACAACTTAATCATGAATTAATTTTTGAAAAACATGTAATTTCTGTCTAGATTTCTTATTTTTTCTAAGGATGTCCAATCCTTGCAGCATCATTTGTTGAAAAAAACTATCCCTTCTTCACTGAAATGCCTTTTCACCTTTGACAAAGATCGGTTATCTATATTTGTGTGGATCTATTTCTGGGTTTTTCATTCTTATCTATTTATACATATCTTTATTCTTTGGCCAATACCATGCTGTCTTCTTTATTGTTGCTTTATATTAAATCTTGAAGTCATGTAGTATCAATTCTCTAGCTTTTTCCTTCAGTGTTATGTTAGTTATTCTGGATCTTTTGCCATTCTTTGTAAACGTCAGGATCAAGTTTGTGGTTTTCCACAAAATAGCTAGCCAGGATTTTGATTAGGGTTCTGTTGAATATGTCAATCAAATTGGGAAGAATAAATATATTAAAATATTGATTTTTCCAATTTATGGACTTGGAAAATGTCTATTTAAGTCTTTGATTTTTTAATCAGAGTTTTTTGTTTTTCACTCATAGACACTTTACATATTTTAATTTAAACTTATTTCATTGTATTTGGTGATATCATGAATGATATTGTGTTACAAAACAATTGATTTTTGCATACTAACTTTATATCCTCAACCTTACAATAATCACCTATTAATTCTGAGAGGTTTTTGTTTGTTTGTTTATTCTTTGGGATTTTCTACAGAGACAATCATCTCATCTGTGAACCCTGCACTTTTGAGATCAGAGGATGGGGCTGTGGAAATCTTGGAGCTGGAGGAGAGATCTCCTCAGGGTAAGTTTGGGCAAAATATAACTAGTGGGAGATCTCCCTCTAGGCAAGAACATTGCTGTAACTCACTCTGTTCTCAATATTAGTGTGGCCATTAGTGTGTTTAAATATAAAATTTTTGAAACTTTGGAAATATTTTCTTTAAAATGTTGCTGATTTCTTACAATTTGATAGTGTTTTCTGTGAAATAAATTGTGTAGTTGAAGTATGAACAGCATTCATCTTAGTGCTCTGCACATTCACTAGTGCCATAAAAATAGTTCTAATTATATGTCATTTCAAAGACCATAGAAAGACATTAGTATCCCAAGAGTATCTTCAGCATCTGATAATTGATTTAATGTTGACAGGTCTATGTACTATTAGAAAATCATTTCTGTATTTTAAGATTCTCAGTCTTGTTAAAATAGAAACATCCCTAGGAATTATTGAACTACATTTTTAACCTTATTAATTACTTGTATTTCACTTTAGTCTGTATACATCTAACACATTCTTTTTAAATAAGACAATGTAAGAAGGATTCAGATTGAAAAATGAAGTTTCTTGACCCTTTATTTGGAAAATAGGAAAGATGAAAACTTGAGATACCAATGATGACCATAATTTAATTCCAAAAAATTGGAAAGGACTGCACTAGTTAGCAATAACAGCACTAGTCAATAAAATCAGTCAAGAATATATCTGCTCTCGGAGAGTGGGGGCTGATCATTGGATTCCTGAGACATTTTTAAGTATTTTCATGGTAAGTATCCAGGACATATGATTTCAGCTGTTGCTTTCTTCTATCCTTGCAATTTAATGATTCACTAGACAGAATGTAAATAACAAAGCTATTTGTTCAAGTGCACAGAGAACACAGGTTCCACAGTCTTACACACAGGATAGCCTGAACTTTGGGAGTGGTTCCTATATACTTTCCTGGCAGTTGAGACCCAAGCATTTTACTTACTCCAGTAAAGTTCAGTTGCATCTCCCTGTTGAATATTTTATTTAATTCTATAAAATTCCCCCCAGTCTCCAAGGGTCCATCAGCTCCAGAACACAGACTGTTTTTTTGTTTGCTTTTTCCTTATCAGGAAAGGTTGTTCTAGAAGTATGTATCTTTGGGTTATTTTTACATTTGAATTAGAGATTCGGCTCCTTTGTTTCTTTCATTTTACACTGTTCACCTTCTCAAAGAGTAGGTGATAGATACCTACTCTCTGAAATGTATGATGATGGTGATAGGGGACAGGCCCTCAAGCACCAGAAAAGAAATTCAGTGACTGTTTATAGATGAATGGTTTATCTCAAACATCCCTGAGCTGCTGCTGTTCTATGTCCTCTAGTAAGCATCCACCAAATAATATTAAATAATTAAATAAATTGATATGAACGAACTAATCTATTCCTATGAGGTTTCATTTATTTGTTTGTTTTAATCTTAGGTAATAAGATCACTTCTGTCAGAGACATTCGAACATGAGTGACTCCATTTTGAATAGGCTAGGTAAAATAAGGCTGAGACCTACTGGGCTGCATTCTCAGAGGTTAGGCATTCTTAGTCACAAGATGAGATAGGAGGCCGGCACAATTTACAGGGCACAAAGACCCTGTTGATAAAATACGTTGCGGTAAAGAAGCTGGTCAATACCCACCAAAACGAGTATGGTCATGAAATGACCTCTGGTCGTCCTCACTGCTCATTACACGTGAATTATAATGCATTCGCATGCTAAAAGACACTCCCACCAACACCATGACAGTTTACAAATGTCGTGGCAATATCCAGAAGTTATCCTATAGGGTCTAAAGGAGGGGAAGAAACCCAGTTGTGGGAAATCCCTGCCCCTTTCCCAGAAATCTCATGAATAATCCACCCTTTGTTTAGCACATAATCAAGAAATAGCTAGAAGCATACTTAGTCTTACAGCTCATGCTGATGCTCTGCCATTCTTTCATTCCTTTACTTTCTTAAGAAACTTTCTTTCACTTTACTCTGTGGACTCGCCCAGATTCTTTCTTGTGCGAGGTTCAAGAACCCTCTTTTGGGGTCTGGATCAAGGCCCTTTTTCAATAACGTTTCCTCTCAAACCCAAAATGTCTTTTACATGGAATTCTCTTAAAGCCATTTTTAATTGTGTAAACTTTTCCTACAATGGTGGGAAAACAAATGAAGGGTATGTGAATTATAATGAATTCCAAGTCATAAAATTGAAAGCCAAAAAAAAAAAACAAAAAACTAAAGCAAACAAATCTGTATAGAGGAACAGATACAGGAAAAAGCCTTTTCATAGGTATAATGTAAGCGTTGGTATGGTAAAAAGCAACTTCACAACTTCTTTGAAATTACAGTAAAAAGAGACCCCAGAATATTTCACAAAAATTGTCAAAAGAAAATATTTCAGTATTAATACTTCAAGTTACATTAAGTGCTGTTAATATTAATTCCATTTACTGTGTTGACCCATCACACTCAAATTCAAAGTTGTTAATGAGAGACACAAATCCTAACTGAGCAACTTCTGGCTTCTTACCACATCTCCTCCCACTCTCAAACTAGAAAACTGCTCTAGCCACAGGCCTTTTTGCTGCTCCTCAAACCCACCAAACATTTGGCTACTCAGTTACTAATTGCATCTACCATTGCCTCTCTCTAAATTGTTCTTCCCTCAAATATATGCATGGTGTGCTTCCTGATTTCATGCAGGTCTCTGCTGAAATGTTACCTCCTGATAGAAGCCTGCCTTAACTATGCTATCTAAAATAGCACCACACAACCCCGTACTCTGTGTTTCTTTACTTTTCTTTTTCTCAGAATCCTTACTATGACCTGTGATTACAATGTAATTATTTACTTTTGTCTGTCTACCCTGACTACAATGTCATCCCAAAAAAGTAATAACTTTATTTGGTCACGTAGGCTATATCTGTAAAGCTTTAAAAAGACTCTAGCATATAGAAGATGCTAAATAAATATTTGTTAAATAAGTAAATGAGTAAATAATTGAATGCTACCTTTATTGTCTCATTTTCTAAATGGTAACATATGTGTAAGAGTTTTATAAGTTAATTTGTAATCTTGGTCTATCAATATAATTTTCCCAAATGATTAGTTTTTAAAATTAAGGTAAAATTTATATAACATAAAAGTGGCGATTCAGTAGTATTAATTACATTCACAGTGTTATACAATTAATATCCACATTGAGTTCTAAAACAGTGTCATCACCCCTAAGAAAAACTCTGTAGCCATTAAACAGTCACTCCTCATTCTCTCCTCCCCTCAACGCTAACAATTGCCAACCTATTTCTGTCTCTATGGGGTTACCTATTCTGGATATTTCATATTAAATAAAATAGAATGATACAATACATAACCTTTGAGCCTGTCTTCTTTTACTTAGCATAATGTTTCCAAGGTTCATCCATGTTGTAGCATGTTTCAGTACTTCATCTCGTGTTATGGCTGAATAATATTTCATTGTAAGTATATACCACATTTTGTTTATGCATTCATCAGTTGGTGAATATTTAGGTTTTCCACCTTCGGAATACTTTGGATATTGTGAAGAGTGTGAGGTAGGGATCCAGCTTCACTCTTTTGCATGTGGAAATTGAGTCGTCTCAACACCACTTGTTGAAGAGACTATTCTTTTGCTTATTGAATGGTCTTATAATACCCTTTTCAAAATCAAATGGGTTTATTTCTGGACTCAGTTCTATTTCATTGGTTAATATGTCTATCTTTATACCAGTTCCACATTGTTTTGAGTACTGTAGCTTTATAGTAAGTTTAGAAATCAGGAAGTGTGAATCCTAAAGTATTTTACGCATTGTAATGTCTTCTTTGATCCAATGCTTGTTTAAGTATATGTTGTTTAATTTCCACATAATTGTGAATTTTCCAGTTTTTATTGTATTGAAGAAGATACTTTCTATAATTTCAATTATGTCACATTTATTGAGACTTGTTTTGTGACCTGACATATAATTTAGAGAATGTTCCATGTACACTTGAGAAGAATGTGTATTCTGTTGTTACAGGATGGAGATTTCTGCATTTTTCTGAGAGGTGCAGTTTGTTTATACCGTTACTAAAGTTCCCTATTTCCTCACTAATATTCTATCTAGTTCTAGGTAATAGCTTTCTATCTAGTTCTAGGTAATAGCTGTTTGTTCACTTGGTGACTTTTCTAAACTTGTGTGTGTGTGTGTGTGTGTGTGTGTGTGTGTGTGTGTGTGTGTGCAGACACTGTATGATTTGCTGCATATGGTCTCCAAAGTCACTATTTCTTCAGCTTGTGGTAAACTAGTGTTTGGACAGAGATTTCTTTTAATCCTTGAAACCCCTAAAAAGGGGGAATGAGGGAGAGCTTAACTAATTTTTGCAAATTGACCCTGTTTAGATGTACTCTTTCAACACTTTGCCATGTCATTTACAACTCAACATTAGTATTCACTCCTGCTTGCATTAAGCCAAACAGCCAGAGATCAAAGAGTACAGCCTTCTCAGCTTTTTTCTGAGCATGCATCCTGCTCTGAGTGTGGCTTTCTAAATTCCCCTGTATGCACAAGAGTTTTTCTGTGTTCTAATTCTTCAAAGAATATCTCCTCCAGAATTTGGTGTTTTTAAGTTTTGCCTTAACTGCTCATTTTGTTTGCTTGTTTTTTGTTTGTTTCCCCAGGTAGCAGACGGTTATTCCTTTGTCTTTTAATATTTTCATGAAATGACCTCTGCATAGCCACTTTTGTACCCTGAACACTTTCCAAGTTAGATGAAACAAAGGCTATCTTATGTCAATTTCTCAGGCAGCCCACAGGCAGGTCAAAAATGATAAACACAGTTGTTTGAGAACAAGGTCTACTCTGCTGCAGGGACCAGGGTCTCACATTGGGAATGAAGGCCTCTGATTTCAAGACCATCACCATCCTAAAGTGGAGATGGAGCAATGGCAAGTAAAAATGCAACAAAGCTTTCTTATCGTTTTAATGTTGCCCCTTTCTTGGGTCAGCATTTGCTTGGTTGCTGTAAACCTTTTACTATTTTCCAGAGAAAGTTGATTTTGACAGGTTTTGTTTTTCTCAGTATTTTTGTAGAGGGATAATTTTCTCTGACATCCTACCAGACAATTTTAAGTTATTTGGCTTTATTTTCCTACCACAGAAGTTCTCTTATGATGACAATTGGAAGTTGAAAATAATACCTTTCTGTATTCTCTGTAAGACTTAGAATATTATTGACCTTGGGGGAGATTCTTCATAAAATATTGAGTAATTGATCAAACTTCTTATTGTACAGCTTTCCCTTCAAGTTATAAAGTTAGTGGAAAAAAAGTGTATTGCTATTTTGCTTGTTTGTTTTTTTAATTCTGGAAGCCACATTTTTTTTCAATCATTGGTCTCATCTTTGAATAATTTCTGCACAGTAAGGTTGGGCAAAATTTTCTATTAAGGCCCAGATATTATATATTTTAGGCATTATGGACTACATGATCTCTGTTACACGTCTTCAACTTTGCCATTGTAGTGCAAAAGCAGCCATAGAGAAAAGCATAAATTAATGACCATGACTTTGCTCCTATAAAGCTTTATATATAAATTAGACGGCAGACTAAATGTGGCGTATTTGTTGTAATTTACCAACGCATGTTATAGCATCGAGACACCAGTGTTTCCAGTTCAGCTGATGTTTTAGTCCTGATCTACTGGTTCATTCTCCACCATATCAAGTTAAATTTATAAACAACAACAACAACAACAACTGAAAATAAAAAACAGAAACAAATTCTTAACAGAGAAAAATGAGAAACTTGCTGCAATTCTTTCTCCCTTGTTCTGTTTAGTAACTCTTATGTCACAGTTGCCTCCTACAATCTCAAAAGAATTCTAAAGTTGGTAATCAGACTTTGAGTAGTTTCTCACATTTTATAGAATTAAAAAAATTATTTTTTATCTTAAAAATAGGATGATGTTTATCTTTTACAGATATTTATTCTGAAAAACTTTCACTACGTTGCATGTATGTGAAATTAGAGACTAATTTAACTATGGGAAGCCTATTTATTCAGAAATAATTTAGTTTCACAGATAATGTTTATAAGCTTTTAAATGTTCAATCTTTATATATTTTAAATCACTTCAGCATTATACATAAAATATAAATTCTATTTCCACCTTATATATTCATATAAAATTGCAAAGACAAAATTGTCATGCAAACATTGTCAAGCATATTTAACTTACACTGTGCTCCTAGGGTAAAAAATATGAATTCTTTTAAAAATACTTTTTATTTCAGAATATATTAATTCAATTCTAATTAATGAAATATGAAGGTTATAAAATAAATACATCAAGAATGCCAGAATTAAATGCACACTGAAATAGGCAACTATGCATTGCATATATACTCATACTATAGATGTCTATTCAACTTCATATTTTATAGCTTCATAGCTTAAAGTCTTATAGGTTTTTGCAAGAAGGCAAGTTGCAGGACATTTACATGTTAGATTTCTACAAAGGAATGTTAGAAGTCTGACTTCTTTACTTTTTTTTTTTTCCATTTCTAGGAAACCAAAATGGGAGAATTCGGTTTCAGAATATCTCACAAAAATAAGATTGTTGCTTCCATATGCCATAACAAATTAGAAGACTGTACATGACATCTAGAGACACACATTGAAACTTAAGGTTAAATCTTCCAGCCAGACTTCTTATTTTAGTACAAAAAGCATCATAACTAAGAGTGTGATTTTTCATAGAAACTGCTCTCTGTGGTGTGTTTGAAGTTGTGCATGATGAAAATGATATTACTGAACTATGAGTCCTTATTCTGTTTTCCCTATTAACAGCACAGCTAGTAGCCTTCAGATCTCTGTATTCTTCCAACTATTTTGTGAGGTGTCTTTCATCCCACTGCAAAAAACAGATAAGGCAAGAAAAGAGACATTTTTTGCAGGGCTTAATTGGAAAAGGTATAGATTTCAAGAAGAGAAATGAGGGTAGCTCTTTTCAATTAAATCCGCTTTCTTTTTTGGTTTCCAAGACTCCTCAACAAGCATGCCTCAGAGCAGGCTCTGCCAACTTAAAATTTTCAATACTTTGATGTATCAAGGAAAGTTTATTCTAACACTATTATTTTCACTTAAACGAAGACTAATTTACTCATTGAGTTGAATATTAAAGAACACAAAATACATAGTTTGATTATTAAACAAGAGCCAACACTAGTTGTTTATATCTCAGAAATCCTGAAAACTTCCTGCTTGCCCTTTCTCTTCATAACCCACCTGATTGCCTCTCACCTAGCATCCCCTGGTAGAATAGCTTCTAGATTTGTTCTCATGAAAGTCTGCCCCCAACTTGTGATACTTCCTAAATCCTGTGAACCCTGAAAATCTGAGACAGGTTTCAATTAATTTAGAAAGTTTATGTTGCCAAGGTTTGAGGACATACACCCATGACAGCCTCAGGAGGCCCTAACAACATGTGCCCAAGGTAGTAGGGGCACAGCTTGGTATTACACATTTTAGGGAGACAAGAGACATCAATCAATGTGTGTAAGATGTACACTGGTTCAGTCCACAAAGGTGGGATAACTCGAGGTGAAGGTGGGACAACTGGAAGCAGGGAGGGGCTTCCAGGTCATAGGTAGATAAAGGACAGGTGGTTGCATTCTTTTGAGTTTCTGATTAGCCTCTCCAAATGAGACAATCAGATATGCATTCATCTCAGTGAACAGAGGGGTGACTTCGAAAAGAACGGAAGGCAAGTTTTGCCCTAAGCAGTTCCCAGCTTGACTTTTCCCTTTAGCTTAGTGATTCTGGGGACGCGACATTTAATTTCCTTTCACAACCCCAATCTTCAAAATGCCTCGTGTTTTATTCATCGCTAGGTGATAGCTAATTAATTGATCAAAATGGTTGGTGTTCATGGGAAACATTCAGCAGTGCTTTCAAAAACAGCCTTTTACATAACAAAAGTGATTTTATTGTTGGGTACTTGGCAAAATTCAGTGAATGAAATCTAATGGAGAAATTAGTAAGCACTAGAAAAGATGAGAGCTGGAGATTTTAAAATTGTTCTCTTAAAGAAAACAACTCAGATGGCTAACCCATTTCACCACAGAACTGATATATTAATAATCTCTTAAGATTTTTTCTCCTGCAGATATATCTCAATTTAATCACTTATCATATTCAGTTTACACTTATCAAAAGCTCCAAAGATGATAAGATAATTGAATTGTGAATATTTGTTTGCTAAAAACATATGAGAAGAAAATGTACTCCTAGATAAATAAATAGCATGAGCAAAGAAGTAATCAATTCACAGAGAGCCAAGCATATTAAGACAATCGTCTAGTAATATTGAGACAATTTCTAGTAATATTACTGGGTTACATACTGTTAAAGCAAACTATATACGGCCTGAGAAGGAGTCCGTACCTCTGTATTTGAGTTCTTGAGGATAAACTGTAACCTGGCTTAATAGTCAGACAAGATTGAAAACCCAACTTAATAGTATACACCTGTAACAATAGTTGAGTGTTGGCCAATCCCAGCAGTCATACTTCTAACACTCATAGGCTGCTGAATGTTCAAACTTCATTCAAATAAGGCAAATGCCAAGCTGTAACCAATCTCGCTCTCTCTGTACCTCACTTCTGATTCCTGTATGTCACTTTACCTTTTTTGTCTATAAATTTGTTCTAGCACGAGTCACTTCTGGGGACTCCCTGATTCATGAATTGTTCATTGTGCAATTAAACTCCTTTAAATATAACTCGGCTGAAATTTTTTCCATATCAATACAAAACTGATGAATGTTCCACAGAGCATGCTACCAGACAGAAATTATTTGCACCTCAACTGCCCTAAAATCTACAATTTACCATGTAACTTTGTTTAGTTTGATTCCTTTAATCAAGACTCTTAACAGTCCCCCCTTTCCTTGTGATCACAGTAACCTTCAAGAATTTTTAATGTTTCCATTAAAAAGGCTGGTCCCATCACGTGTGGCCTATTATTTATTTAGGTACATCAGAAGTGTTAATACTAATAGCTTCCTTGAGTTTGTTCTGTAACTCCTAAGGCCAGATGACTTACTCCTGTCTAGATTTTCATCATAATCTTGAATTGCCCTTCCAACAGCCTCTATTATTTGCTCTTCTATCCCATGGTTATAAAACCAAGCCCAAGACACTCTTCCCACCAGATTTCACCTGCAGTACCTGCATATTTTCATGAACCTTCTTCAGAGTCAATAAATTTGCTATGGTTGCTAAGTTGCTAGAAAGTGGCCCCCATTGCCATCTCTGAGACTGGGACCCTATTAGCCAGCTACACAGCCCCTTTTCTCAGAAGAGCTCTATAGAAATTGGCTCCACATATAAAATCAACCATTTTTTCTGAATAGCAGGCTGGGCTTGGCATATCTAATTAAATCACAATCACTCTAAAGTATGATTCTCTAGTAGATGTGGCCTCAATTGTACAATTAGTTTGTCCAGTTATATCCTGGTTAAAAGGAGAACACATTCTCATATAACTTGTGCAAATAATGCATTACATAAAAGTGAAGGGAAATGAACAAACATATCTGTTCCTAAAATCTGGAGGGGAGGCAATGAAAGTTACATATAACTGAAATTGCTCCCTTTTATTTCATAAAAAAAAAATCTAGTAACTTAAAGGTTAAAGATATCTTTTTTTTTTTTTTTTTTTTTTTTTGAGACGGAGTCTTGCTCTGTCACCCAGGCTGGAGTGCAGTGGCCGGATCTCAGCTCACTGCAAGCTCCGCCTCCCGGGTTTACGCCATTCTCCTGCCTCAGCCTCCCGAGTAGCTGGGACTACAGGCGCCCGCCACCTCGCCCGGCTATTTTTTTGTATTTTTTAGTAGAGACGGGGTTTCACCGTGTTAGCCGGGATCGTCTCTCGATCTCCTGACCTCGTGATCCGCCCATCTCGGCCTCCCAAAGTGCTGGGATTATAGGCTTGAGCCACCGCGCCCGGCCTAAAGATATCTTAAGAAGAAGAAAAATTAAAAATAAATTAAAATTTTAGAAAGTCAGCTTCATCCCTGGGATGCCAGGCTAGTTCAACATTTGCAAATCAATAAATGTAATCTATTGCATAAACAGAACCATTGACAAAAACAGTATGATTATCTCAATAGATGCAGAAAAGGCCTTCGATGAAATTCAACACCTCTTCATGCTAAAAACACATGTTCTCACTCATAAGTAGGAGTTGAACATGAGACCACATGGACATAGGGAGGGGAACATCACACACCGGGGCCTCTCAGGGGATGGGGGGTTAGGGGAGGGATAACATTAGGAGAAATACCTAATGTAGGTGATGGGTTGATGGGTACAGCAAATCACCATGGCACATGTGTACCTATGTAACAAATCTGCAGGTTCTGCACAGGCACCCCAGAATTTAAAGTATAATAATAAAAAAAAAAGATAGAAAAATATCTTAAGAAGAAAAGACACCATTTTGAACAAACAACCACAAAAAAAAAAACTAAATAAACTAGGTATTGATG
This sequence comes from Macaca fascicularis, assembly GCF_037993035.2. Taxonomy (NCBI): domain Eukaryota; kingdom Metazoa; phylum Chordata; class Mammalia; order Primates; family Cercopithecidae; genus Macaca; species Macaca fascicularis. The sequence goes on along the minus strand of NC_088392.1, from coordinate 70,213,549 downwards.
GAACATATCTCAAAATAGTAAGAGCTATACATGATAAACTCACAGCCAATGTCATACTGAATGGGCAAAAACTGGAAAAATTCCCTTTGAAACCCGGCACAAGACAAGGATGCCCTCTCTCACCACTCCTATTCAACATAGTGTTGGAAGTTCTGGTGAGGGCAATCAGGCAAGAGAAAGAAATAAAAGATATTCAAATAGAAAGAGAGGAAGTCAAATTGTCTCTGTTTGCAGATCATATGATTGTATATTTAGAAAACCCCATTGTCTCAGCTCAAAATCTCCTTAAGCTGATAAGCAACTTCAGCAAAATCTCAGGATACAAAATCAATGTGCAAAAATCACAAGCATTCCTATATACCAATAACAGACAGAAAGCCAAATCATGGGTGAATTCCCATTCACAATTGCTATAAAGAGAATAAAATAGCTAGGAATCCAATTTACAAGGGATGTGAAGGACCTCTTCAAGGAGAACTACAAATCACTGCTCAAGGAAATAAGAGAGGACACAAACAAATGGAAAAACATTCCATGCTCATGGATAAGAAGAATCAATATCGTGAAAATGGCCATACCTCCCAAAGTAATTCATGGATTCAGTGCTATCCCATTAAACTACTACTGACTTTCTTCACAGAATTGGGAAAAAACTACTTTAAACTTCATATGGAACCAAAGAAGAGCCCGCATAGCCAAGACAACCCTGGGCAAGAAGAACAAAGCTGGAGGCATCACACTACGTGATTTCAAACTATACTACAAGGCTACAGTAACCAAAACAGCATGGATCTGGTAACAAAACAGATATATGGACCAATGGAACAGAACAAAGGCCACAGAAATAACACCACACATCCACAACCATCTGAATTTTGACAAACCTGACAAAAACAAGCAAATTTCTATTATTAGTTTATCCAGTTGTTTCATTCATTCTCCTTCTGCTCAATCTTGAATCAGAAGTCTGCTTTCATTAAACATGTCAGCTTCAGGAATGATAGGATCCCTGGAACCCTAAATTTACAAAGAACTTTATTTTCAATCAGAACATTATTCAAATAATGTCAGCTTTCAAGCTGGTACTCAAAAGCCATTCTATTTGTATCTCTGGGGAAGCCTGAATATTTATGGAATTTTTGTTGTTATTGATTTTTTTTTTTTTTTTTTTTACTCTTAGCCAAGATAAAGACAGTGTAATTAATAATATGAAGTTTAAGGCTCCAAACTTCCCTGGCCACTTCAGGGTTAGTTTCTTCACTGAAGATTTGGAATGGACCAAAATTGTTTGACAAGTCTTATTTGATTACTTAAAAATTAACTAAACACTTTTTCAGTGAACTGTCTTATAATCAAGACTTTTCCCACAGATGTTGGCAAAATAAGGCAGATATTCAGCTGGGCCCTGTGTGCTCAACGAAAGGGCCCCAGGAGAGCTGGAGCTGCAGAAAGTCCCTGGGACTCCTGACACTTGCCTACATTCTTTTCCTCCCATGCACCACTGCACCATATCCCTTACTTTTAAATAAAAGCCTCCTGTGAGTATGCCAAGTGAGTCTGTTGAGTATTTTCAAATATTCAAACTGAAGAAAATAATATATTCTGTGTACTATTTTACCAACACAATCTTATCCTATGGAAAGCTGAACATTTCTTCTGATTTGACCTTTCTAGTATGTAACTCTTTACATACGAGCATTCCAGTAGTGTTGAACCAATTATGACATATGGAGCATGCTGACAGCACCAAATTATTTCTAGCATCCCTCTTTTAGAAAATGAAATCTTCCTATTTTCCAGGGACCTTTGGGAATTTCAAAGATGCTTTTAGGTGTAAAAGACATGATGAATATCTTTTTCTGATTTTAAGGTCTCATCTTGGAAATGCAAAAGAATAACCAAACAAGATTTGGTTATTTGATTAAAATAGAATCAATACCGGTTACTTATTTAATCAAAGTATCATAAAATATTTAAAAATAAAACAAAAGATAATTATCTCTTTGCAAAGAACACTGGCATTTTCACAACTGAGGAAAGTTTTTCCTTTAATAATTAAAACATTTCAAAGTTTACTCAGAGAAAATTATTTTCGTGCAATAGAGAATCTTTGTTGTCTATACTGATCATACAAAATTTAAAGAATAGTAACTAAGTATCTTTTAAGAGTTTGAAAGCTAACTCATAATTTTAATAAAGAGAAAACAAAATTCTAGTTATCAATATTTGGTAGTATAAGTTTTAGATTTTTCCTCTCATTCTTAAAAAAAATTAATCTTAGACTAAGCCTGTCAAACTCAGCAAACATAATTGTCATTGTTCCTGTTAAAATTATCAAAATTTAACATATTTCTTAGTTTCTCTTTTGATTTAGATATTACAAACTGAAGTAAATTTTATTCCGTTTCCTCATACCCTTTAAAACTTAGAACAAATACGGAAGTTTTGTCCTTCAGTATTATCTTTCCTGTTCTAGAACAAACATACTTTATTTAGACCAAACCTATTATCTGATTTTCTGAAAAACAAACTCCCATTCGACAACTTGAGAAGATAGTTGTGATGTTCTGTCAATATTGCTTAGTCTTGACTGGGAGCAGTGGCCCAAGCTTGTAATCCCAAAACTTCAGGGGGCCAAGGTGGATGGATTACTTGAGTCAAGGAATTTGAGACCAGCCTAAGCAATACAGTGAGACCCCATCTCTGCAAAAATAAAAAATAGTTAGCTGAGCGTGGTGGTGCAGGCTTATAGTCCCAGCTACTAGGGAGGCTGAGGTAAGAGGATCACTAGAGCCCAGAGGCAGAGGTTGCAGTGAGCCCTGATCATACCACTTCACTACAGTCCGGCCAATAGAGTGATACGCTGTCTCAAAACACACACACACATACACACGCCTGATCATACCACTTCACTACAGTCTGGCCAATAGAGTGATACGCTTTCTCAAAACACACACACACACACACACACCCCTGATCATACCACTTCACTGCAGTCTGGTCAATAGAGTGATACGCTTTCTCAAAACACACACACACACACACACACACACGCCTGATCACACCACTTCACTGCAGTCTGGCCAATAGAGTGATACGCTGTCTCAAAACACACACACTCACACACACACACGCCTGATCATACCACTTCACTACAGTCTGGCCAATAGAGTGATACCCTGTCTCAAAACACACACACACACCTGATCATACCACTTCACTGCAGTCTGGCCAATAGAGTGATACGCTGTCTCAAAACACACACACACACACACACGCCTGATCATACCACTTCACTACAGTCTGGCCAATAGAGTGATACCCTGTCTCAAAACACACACACACACACACACACACACACACACACACACCTGATCATACCACTTCACTGCAGTCTGGCCAATAGAGTGATACGCTTTCTCAAAACACACACATACACACACACACACACGCACGCACACACACACGCTTAGTCTCAAATAACCACCTCAGTTATTATTCTTAACCTAAGTACTAATATTTCACAGAAAAAAATGAGGAAGGTAATTGAAAATTTTCATACACAAACATTTTAGTAAACTAGAAAAGCTCAGAATTTTCTAGAGCTACACACCCCTTTACACATTCTTAAAATAGGGAAAATGAATACATTTATTAATATGTTCCAGACATCTACCTATACATAAAAAGAGTAACATATATAAGCATATGATTATGCTTACTAATCAATGCCTCTGTGGTCAGAATCATTACTTGGACACTAGGTAGCAAATGATTAGCTTTACTTCAATTTAATATTATCCCAGGATTTTAAGATACCTAAAGGTTTTGGACATGATGTTCAAAGTCATATATGGAAAACATAATTATAGTAAATACAAAAATTTGTCAGAAGTATCATTCAATTTAGTTGGACACAAATGTATATTTTTCAGAATTTTAAAGGTTACATTAAGATTAGTCTATCTTATGAGGGAACCATTATAAATAGTAGAAAAAAATTCAAATTAACTCATAGTTTTATGAGAAAGGCCCAAATCTTATTTTACCAGTAATAAAGTGTATTCTAATTTAACATTTTTTACTGCTAAAAATCAAGGGAAAAACATAGGCATCATTCGTTTAACCAAAATTATTACACTACCATAATTTGGGCAATGAATCATTGTAACTTTATGACGTTGTGCTCTTGTGTTAAGACATTTTGGAGCCAGCAGTTTTCATAATTTTTTAAATTTCAAATGTAAATTATTAGAAGTTCAAATTTTTTCTTTTTTGTGGGTTTGAGGGATATCAGATTTACATAAGTAACTATTTATCATTACCAATCAACCAGAATAGAGCATTTTTAATTTGAGAGATGTTAATTTATTAATATTCTCCTGAGAGAGGTGTTAGTTATCTATTATAGCTTAAAGAATCACCCCCAAATTTAGTAGCCTTAAACAACAAACCTTTACTACATCACACAGTTTCTGAGGGTCAGAAACACAGAAATGGCTGGGTGGCTTCGCTAGGCTCTCTCATGAGGTTACAGTCAGACTGCTGTCGAGAGCCAGAATAATCTCAAAGCTCAGCAGCTACTTCCAAACATACTCACAGGAGGCTTAAGCTCGTCCCTGAGTGTGGGCTTCAGTTTCTCAGCACGTGGGTCTCTCCATAACATTTCTCACAACATGGCAGTTGCCTTTCTCCAGAGCATGTGATGCAAGAGAAAGGGGGAGTAAGAAAGCATACCCGTGATGGAAGTCACCACCTTCCTTTATATCCTAATTTGAGAGATCACATGACCATCACATCCCTCAGAAATTGTTAGCCACCCAGACCAACTCTGGTATAATGTGGAGACAACTACAAAAAAATAAATAAATACATATCAGGAGGCAGGGATAACCAGGGTCACCTTGGAGGCTGGGGATCACGGAAGAAAAACATTTTATATACTCACACAGGGAGAGGAAGCCAGGACTTCATTAATTACAGACACAAAAAGACAGACACAGATGCACAGAGAGCATGTAGATTCAGTTCTGTATATCCAGCCATAGGATAAAAGTAAGCACAAAAACAGAAACTCATCAGTCAGCATCTCAAGGAGCTGCTATGAATAAAATTCTTAATTGATTGGGGTCATAAATAGACCAAGAAACAAACAAACAAAAAGACCAACTAATCAGATTCTCAATTATCTCTTATTGAAAGGAGAATAGATCTTCATCATTCAACAAAAAATTACCAAAATGATCAGGAAAAATGAAGTTCTTAACCACTATTGCAAACAATAGAAAATAATCTATTGGTCATACATGAACTGGTGACAAAAACAAAATCACAAAATCAGGAGGGAGGAAAAAAATAAAATCTAGAGAAATAGAGAATCACAAAGTTGAAATTGCATTGCAGCTCAGGATTTACCTGGACCGAGGTTCAGCAGCCTATGAGGGACACTTCACAAGAGACATAGTTGACTGTATCTCCATCCTATTAGTCCACTTAAGCATCTAAGAGAATATCCTCCCAAAGTGCTGAAATGTAATTTTTAAAAGTTTTTAAGACCTGGCTTATAAAATAGAAAATGAACACATATCACAGATTTATACGACTACACTTTTAAAAGAAGTTAAATAAAGGCAAGTTAGAATAAGTTTGCTGCATTGGATTCAGAACTGATTAACATCCTACAGGGCAATAAAGTGTAGTATTCGATTTAGCTACTTATTTGCCTAGTCTCTACTATGACTAACAGTAGAAAACCCTGACTGGGCGTGGTGGCTCACGCCTGTAATCCCAATACTTTGGGAGGCTGAGGCAGGCGGATCACCTGAGGTCTGGAGTTCGAGACCAGCCTGGTCAACATGGCAAAACTCTGTCTCTACTAAAAATACAAAAATTAACCAGGCTTGGTGGCACGCACCTATAATCCCAGCTATTCGGGAAGCTGAGGCAGGAGGATCGCTTGAACCTGGGAAGCAGAGGTTGCAGTCAGCCAAGATCCTGCCACTGCACTCCCACCTGGGCAACAGAGCGAGACTCCTGTCTCAAAAAAAGAAAACAGACAAACAAGGAAAACCCAAGAAAGCTGCCTGATCTCAGAAGTACAGTCTGAGGTTTGGAAATTGAGTCTAGCTAACAAGCACAAGCCAAACTGAACATATCATGTTCATATGACCATGAACATATCAGGTTATCAGGGCCATCATTTAATCAACTCAAAGAATTTAATTAAACCAGAAAATACACAGAATTTATGAATGAATTATAAGTGTGAAAAGCAAGCTAAAACAATAAGAAGAGGATTACACAAATAATTTAAAAGTTACTCTAAAAAGCTTATTTAGTTTCAACATAAACAAGTATAACAAATATCTCTAAGTTATCTGTTAAGGAAAGAGGATTGGCTACTATATGAAATTATAAAAAGACTATCATCAAAAATTTTAAGCAAGTGTCCTGTGCGTATTTTGTTTCATTTAAAAAACATTTAGAAAGGTAGTTGGTTGTAACTAAATTGTGTGAGTATAAAAACTATAAGCTTTCAAATAGTACAATTACTGATAACACTGTAGAAGTACCCATGGAGAACTGAGCTCATGGTTGAATTTTGGCAGGAGTGTAAGGAAGGAGATGCAAGAGGTGAGGAGGCTAAAGAAACAATGACCAACATCAATTACAAATTAACTTTTAGAACATATGGTAATTAATATAGCATTAGATGAAAGTAACACTAAAATGTCATCTGGAGCACAGCAGTATTAAGATATTTTTAAGCAAGAAGTTAGAGATAACAAATTCCCATTCCACAAAGCTTTCTTTAAACTCTAACATTCCAGCTAATATTCCTAATGTCAGAGTACTGAACTTATTATGAAGGACAAGAAAACAGAGAGAAAAAGATAATATCTGTTACATTTGAAAAACTGTAAACCATCACCACTTAAATTTAAAGAAAGAAAAATATGTTTTTCATACCATCTAATGCTAGATTCTCTCAACTAACGAACAAATAAGTAGAGTTTGAAAAATGGAGAGGCAAACTCAATAGTTCTCCAAGACAAAAAGTGTACAATGAGTTTACAAATAACCAGAATCACATTCCCCTGTAAGACTGTGAAGAGTTTATTCCAAGTGCCAAAAGAAATAAAAAGCCAACCAGCCAAGAGTCAACCAGTGATGAAGAAACTACCTAACGGTTGAGCACAAAAGGGCCTAAGAAGTAAGAATTAAGCTAAAGTAGTATATGGAACTGAAGAAATCATTCTATGAAAATATAAACTGAATAGACAAGAAGAAAAATTTAATATAGAGAATTAAATGTACTTTAAGCTCAAAATCGTGTGTTATCTGATGTTCTGGGTCCTTTAATACATAAAAATAATATTTTCAAAGACTATGAGCACAATTTCCCCTGACTTAACCAGACACATTTTTGCCCCTTTTAGATGAAACAGTATGTGAAATGAGCAGTGGCAATATGGTTCAATGAAGAGCACCTGTGATCTACAATCTCATTTCCATATCAGACCTTTAAGTTCCAAATCTCTGTGTTTGCAAATGTATTTGATACCTCCTTTCGAATGTCTCAAAAGCTTCATAACCAAATTTTACATCTAAACCTCTTTCGGTATTATCTAAATCAGCCAATTATACTCCTATGTGTTTTATTATACAAATTAGAAACCAAGAAATCGTCTTTGATAATTAACTCCCTCTACACTACCTGTGTGTTCATCCAGCCACAAAATCCTGTTGTTCTTATGGTCTCATAAATCTTTTAAGTTCTTTCATTTCTCCACCTCTCACCACCACTGTAGTCCAAAATAACATACAGGGTTATTCTAACAGCTTCCTGACTGGTCTACTAATGTTTTGGCAGGCCTCTCCCCTACTCCTTCTAAATTCCGTTCCCGGAGTTATTTTTTGAGACACAATGACAAATGACCATGTCAACATCTCTTTTCCCACTGTTATGATTATTTCTTGATGTCCCATTCCTCTGAGGGCATAGTCAAATAGACTACAGATCCTGTGAACCTCTTCCTTAACTCCACACAAGCTTCACCTGCCAGAGACCTACCCCTCACTGTGTCCTCCAGACACACTGGTCTTGTTTCATTTCTCAAAGTGCAATAGCAGCTCCTGAAACAGGGCCTACCCTCATGCAACCCACTGTGCTTACAATACTCCCTCCTGTATTACCCTCAGAACCCCATGTCACCATCTCTTTTACCAAGGCAAATAATCCCATCAGGTCTCAGTTCAATCCTTCAGAAAATCCTTCCTAATTACTTATGCTGTGTTTGACGCATACACACACGTACATATATATCTGCTGTATAGTTATCACAGTTGTAATTTTAGATATTAATGGCGACTGTAAGCTCCCTAAGGAATTAAAAGTTTGTCTTTTTTGTTTGTTTACCAGCATATCATCTAAGTCTAATAGTGTATAGTAAATGCTCAAGAAATATTGGTTGAATGTATAAATACATGAAGAAAAGGACAACAGGTAAGAAGAGAAGACTTGAGCCCTTGCACCCAAATTCCCCAGCTATATCTCTTCTGCTCACACTTGATTTCCAGGAGCCTCTTTCAGCAAATCATTAACCGGAGGCAAATCACTTAAAAATCTCTGTAACCTAGATACTCTGTGACATAAAAGGTGCTAGATGTTATACTTGATGATTTGCATGGTTCCTTCCAGCTCGTATATTCTTTAAGTCTGAGAATTTACTAAAGGGAGCACCAGTCTAGTACTTAGGAAAAATGTTATGCTATTGTTGGTACTATAAAATGCATGACTTCAGAAAATGTTGGGTGGTAACTAAAGCATAAATGTATACTTACCAAGAATTTTTCTAAGGCAGAATTACAAACACAAACTGTGACTGAATTGTGGATGATTCCATTTACTGAGTATCATGTTATGTGAAGCATATGAAAAGAATTTTGCTGAAATAGCACTTCAAAAAGGTACTATCCCATTAAGCTATATTTTACTTCAATTATACCAACATGTATGACCTTATTTAAATTACCTTTATCTAGAAACAATCCTTCTAAAATTGCTAAACAAAGGACAAATTACCTTGGTTAAAATATTTTTACATTATGTTGAGAGTAGTCTTACTTAAAGTCAACCTAAACAAAGGATTAAATTTTGTGAAATCAAAAAGACTTTACCTAACACACATTACCATTAGTCATATTTTTTTCTGAAGCTATTTTAGATATAAAGAATTAAGGGAGAAGGACATATAAAAGCTTTTTTGTTAGTTCTAATTCAATTTAGTGTTCAAGATGCAATGTGATGCTACGAAATGTTGGAAATGTACTTTGAGTTTATTGCAGTAGAAATATTGCTTGAGTACACACTTAATAAGTGACTACCTATACTTACAAAGATATACAGTTTATTGCCTAAACTCATTTATTCTCCTACAAATGCCAAATCACTAAAGGGGAAATGAATAGACTGTTTCCATTTTTTTTTTAATGTTCTCTAAATCCTTGACCTATGAATTCTAAGAGGTTTCTTAACTCACTGTTGTAGTGCCTGATTTTCCGAATAAGCCTTCAGGATTTTTCACTCTTTTATTCTACTGGAAGGTTTAAGAAACGGCTGAGTCCAGAAGTTTCTGGGGTCAGGAAGTAGCATCGTTTTATTTCTGTTACTTCCCTTGGATTTTGCTAGGATAGATCCTGCCGATAATGAATTTCTTAGTATACTTATTCATTTTTTCTTTTTTAGAAATAAAACTACCGAGTTATTTCATGAACATGGTGTTATTACTTCCGATTTTACTGATACTTATTTTCTCTGTTTTTCAGTGTCTTGTCACAAATTTAACTTTGTTGATCCTTTCTCAGAACTTGTATTTCATTTTTTCTGGCCACTTTTTTGTAGTGATAATTTCATAGTAAATGCAATCTCATGGTCCTCATAAGCTTTTCTACATCACACAGTGTTTCAATAAATTCAAATAAGCAAAACTATTATTTCTACAAAGAGCCATTTTCTTATATGAAGTATACCACTAACTTTATCTTGAAGTTTAATCTGATTTCCTGTTCCAGGACAGAAAGGAGCAGTTAGCAGAAGAATGTAAAAATAAAGTAAAAAGCTGAAAGACCTCCCTTCATCTACATCAATGCCCTTTTTCAGGTTGCTTCTTGGGCTTCATGCCATTTAACATAGGACAGAATCCAGAGGGGGATGAGGAAACTACAAATGTAACAGGCTCCTAATACGCCTATTCCCAACCTTTGGGAATGACCAGTATTTCAGCCAAAGGGTCTCTACACAACCCCAAACTCACTATATCTGTTTTCTGGAGTTTATCTGGAAGATTAGTCTTGAGTGTGAACCATCTCTGTGAAGATGGTGTTTGAGAAAGAAAGCAAACCTGACTGTGAGGAATCAGTTTTCTCATTACTGTTGGTTGGCATTTTATTACACTTGACATATGCAGGCAGTTAATAAACTTTAAAAAATAATAATGAATAGTGCTAAAAAGGACCAGAAGCTTTCTTTGATATTCATTGTCAATTGATTTGAGAGGCACAGAAATGTTGTAATTAGGCCTATCGTGGTCTTCCCAATAATCACTCTATTTTCTTTCTTTATTTTTTTTTTTATTATTTTTCTTTTTGAGACAGAGTCTTGCTCTGTCACCCAGGCTGGAGTGCAGTGGTGTGATCTCTGCTCACTGCAAGCTCCGCCTCCTGGGTTCACGCCATTCTCCTGCCTCAGCCTCCCAAGTAGCTGGGACTACAGGTGCCCACCACCACGCTCGGCTAATTTTTTGTATTTTTTTAGTAGAGACGGGGTTTCACTGTATTAGCCATGATGGGGGTCTCGATCTCCTGACCCTCATGATCCACCCACCTTGGCCTCCCAAAGTGCTGGGATTACAGACGTAAGCCACGGCGCCCAGCCAATCACTCTATTTTCTAAGCATGGTTTCACATCAAATTCTTTTAGACATTTTAAAAATTATTTAATATCTGTGTCTAATCTAAAAGGATGCATGATGACATGAAGCACTCACCAACTGATAACTAAGGCCCAGAACCATGATAGGAAAAGCAATTAGAAAGTAACTTCTGGCAAATATGCAGAAGGAAAGGAGAAGAAAGGAAATTGTGAAAATGTAAATAGAAATACAAGAGTAAGAATCCCAAGGTCTGGCTCACTGAAACCAAAATGAAACCATAAAATATCCAAATGTTATGAATATAATTACCAAAGAGAAGAATTAATCATGCACAATTTGGAATGAGAACAAAATACCAACAGTCGGAAATGAGAAACACTGAGAAAGAGGGGGTTGTAGGAATCCAGAATGAGTCCTAATAGCTGTGTCTCAGTTGTGAGTGTTGTACAGGTCCTAATGAATACTATGGTCAGATATGATAAGATTTACTAAGAACAACTTAAACGAAAAGGAGCTCACAGGATTCTCTGCCTCTATGATTGTTCTGTAGAGAGGCATGCTTTGATCCTTTTAGTGGTCTGCAATGTAGAACATTCAAGTAGGAGGAACTCTCCTTCACTCGATGGATATTTACAAGTCTGACTAAGAGCATGTAAAGGTACCTAGTTTTCTGGATAATAGGATACTTGTGGCCCAGAATGTAATCTAGAAAAGTTTCAGGAGCTCAGCTAGAGAGTTGGAATACCAGCCTGGCCAGTATCACCGAAGATCTCACTGTACTTCTTTGAATAAGCTTAGCTCAGCCAATCTACTCTGCCACGCATCTTGGAAAGGAGGACACACGGCCATTAAAGATCAATGTTTGTCTCTCCCCAGACTATTACTAAGTGCAGATACAGGAGATATTTTTAAATGATAATATACACATGAATACTTGGAAAATAATAAAAGATCAATTTTATAGGAAAATATAAATTCCCAAAATAGAGTTCCAATCAAGATGTTATGTTAAGGAAGCATGGGCAAGTTTTCATTTCACTCCAAATATATAAAATTATAGGATTAAATATTTTAAACAATGTGTAAAGCAAGTAACAGTGCTTGAAAATCACAACTAGAAATTATCAGGTGTGAGAAAGAAAGAAAAGACTGATGATAGTCCTGGGATTAGAAACATATCTTAATGTTTAATGCTTCTATGGGAAAGAGAGTTGTGGCCATACATATTACGAACACTAGAAATGGGAAACTAATCTCCCAATTAATTACCAGATTACAAAGAAGCAAGCAGTTTTTGGAATGGGGAAAAGGAAAATCTGCATCCTGTAACCTAGATTCATATTAGGATATGGTCAGGACCCCAGGTTCACGAGCAGGCTATGTAATCTATGCCAGCCATAAGGATGTATCTTGCTGATATCCAACCACATGGGGTTAATTGACCCAAGGGTCAAGTAGCTGCATCCTGAAATCCATCACCATGTTTGCACCAAGGCCGCACCTCTTAGCTGCTCTTAGTCAATGATTGACTGTGATTAAGATACTGAGGCAGAGCTGTTACTCAGTGACTGAAGACTCTTCTGATATGTAATTGGCCCAAAAGACAGCCAGGTCATGCCAAAAAAAAGACTAAAGCTATCATCCCAGAACAATATTGTCAATGTATTATTAATTTAATTACCTTAAAGGTAAATTATACAAATATTTTTATTATTAAAAGACAAAGAATCTACAAAATTAACAAAATTTTATGACCTGGGAAAAAAGAACTGCTACGTTTGAAGAAAATACAAATATATATTCTAGAAATTAAAAAAATATATAAACATATTCTTGAATATATAGATAGATAGATATCTCTTGCATATATACATGCAAGAGAGAGAGATAGGTTAAACAATAAAGTAGACATAGATGAAGAGAGCATTGCTGAATTGGATGAGTTTAAAGAAATCATACAAGAATCAAAACTATGAAAACGTATCTATATATATAAAGCTCATTTAAATTAAGTATAACTGAACATATATATTTTTGAATTTGCAAACATTAATTTTAAGCCCCCTAAATTTATTGTTTAATTCCCAACATACCATCAGATAACCTATAGATAAATCAAAGTTGAATTTATTAAATTTGTCACAGTTAGGGATAATGTTACCTTAATAGTCTTTTTCTTTTTTTTCTTTTTTTTTTTTTTTTGAGGTAGAGTCTCGCTCTGCGGCCCAGGCTGGAGTGCAGTGGTGCAATCTCGGCTCACTGCAAGCTCCGCCTCCCAGGTTCACGCCATTCTCCTGCCTCAGCCTCCCGAGTAGCTGGGACTTCAGGCGCCTGCCACCACGCCCGGCTAACTTTTTTTTTTTTTTTTTTTTTGGTATTTTTAGTAGAGACGGGATTTCACCATTTTAGCCAGGATGGTCTCGATCTCCTGACCTCGTGATCCACCCACCTCGGCCTCCCAAAGTGCTGGGATTACAGGCGTGAGCCACCGCGACCGACCCTTAATAGTCTTAATCATATGTCAGAGGTGGAAGAAACGGGAGAATATTTATAGGATTTAGAGTCTAGGCTTAAGTAATTTAAGGTATCTGTTAAGATGGAGAACTGAAATGAATTGAGCAAAATTTGTGCTGTAATAGTTTAGGATTGGTGGGCATAGTGAGATGAGGTTCTTGAAGGAAATATTAATAAGTAAAACTGCTTCACAAGAAAGCTGTTTGCCCCAGTGAGCAGGTAAGTGTCTCAGAAAAATTAATTAGCAGGAATATTCTGAAGCAGATGTTTAAATTCTCATCTTTCTCATACAAAGGACAAACAACCAAGCTTTACTGATACATGTAGTCTCAGTTCTTAGTTCTAACAGCTATGTTATACTGATACATGTAGTCATGTTCACATTATGAAACAAAATATAATTGTAACATAAATAAACATTGATAAATATACAATAATACTGGAAATTTAAATAAAATAATCTCAGAAACTGATATATTAAGCAAACTAATAGCAAGGCAGTAGAAGATCTAGGCAACATAATTTACCTTGCTAAGTGTATCATATGAATCATAATAAAACTAAGTTCAAATTGAAAAGAACTCTTTTCTTTTGGAATTCTCCCCAAATCCTTTATATGATTCTAAAATATATTAGATGAAGCAAAATAGCAAAGGAAATCAAAGAGAATACATATTCACCCTTTTACTTTCCCTCAATCATTCAGTGATGTATTAGGAGTTAATGCTCTAAGAAAATAATCCAGTTTTATTTTAAGACATAGAAGCAGAGCAACTGCTTATAAAAAAAGAAATGGTAGGGTGTTTCAGATAACCTAATGGAAGATTTTAGCGGGGAGTAGTGCAGTATAAGATTATCTCAGATGAGAATATACAGAGGCCAGTGTGAAGATGACAAATCTGATGTTGAACAGATCATCAGCTTACATTTATGTCAGTCAGTGACAAAGTGAAACAGGAAGATGATGCATTGTGAAATTAGAACTCTCAATCACGTCTAAAATGCTGACTATGTGATCTTGTTGCTGCGAAGTCAAAACTTTTAATGTGATATTGCAGCTTCCTGGGTGGCTGCTCCTTCTGGCTTTCTGTTATTTACCACTTTGAGATAATATTTTCACTTTTTGAAATTCAAATCTTCACTAACCTCTCACTCACGAAAACCAAACATGCTTCTAAAAGTATCCTCCAGGAGATCACATCTTGATTTCTCACCAATGCAATGGTCAATTTCAGTTGTATCTGCAATTGGTTTATGAGGAGTTTCAGTAACTCATTCTTTGATTTTTATTTTTTAATATTCTACAGAATGCTATTCAATGCTAATTTAGGAGAGGAATTCTAGTTACTCATTCCAACCAAAAATATAGAGAAAAGACATCACAAAGTTCATTTTACTTTCCAGAAATAAAAAATGTAATCCATAAAAATATATCTTTCAAAAGATGAGATACATGTGGTTATGACTATTTCAAAAGCGGGTGATTTGTACTTATTTTCCATTATACTTTATCCAAATAGAAAGATTAAAAACAAATAATTAGATTTTAATGCATATATGTGTTTATGAAGTGATGCTTACAATTTTTGCAATTTCCACTGAGCTTCAATATTGAAATACAAAATACATGGTTCTCAAAAGTTTTATAATAAAACTAATTTCTTTTTTCTTTCAATTTGTATCTTAAAGTAACCTCAAAAACCACTGTCAAATGCGTGAATAGATACACAGATCAATGGAACAGAATAACAGAATAGACATTCCAGACATTGACCTACACAAATATGATCAATTGATTTTTGACAAAAGTACACAGGCAATTCAGTGGGAAAAGCTCTTTTAAACAAAATGTGCTAGAAAAATTGGATATCAACATACAAATAAATTAACTTCAAATTATACTTTGCAATGTATATAAGATGGCATACACTCATAATTTCAAATGGCGAACATCTCTTAGATATATCACTAAAAACATGATCCTTCAACATGAAAAGAAAAACACAAATTGGACTTCACCCAACTTCTCTTTACAAGTACATTGCTATGAAAATGAAAAACTATGTCAATGACTGGAAAAAAACACTTGCAGTATATCTGTATATTGTGACATATGTAATATATGTATTCTAAATATAGGTACTTTGAGGGATATATATGTATAATATGTATAATATACATGTATATATGTATAATATAGATGTATATATGTATAATATACATATATATCCCTCAAAGTATCTATATCTAGAATACAGAAAGAACTCTTACAATTCAATAAGAAAAAGACAACAACCAAACTTTTTAAGTGAGCAAAAGACTTGAACAGGCACTAACCTCAAAATATATATGAATGTCAAATAAGCATATAAAAGATATTCAACATCGTTGCTCATTAGAGAAATAAAAATTAAAACCAAATTGAGATGCCACTTACAACCACTGGAATAGCTACAGTAAAACACACACACACACACACACACACACACAATCTATACATACCAAGTCTTGGTGAGTGTATGCAACAACTATAACACACATACACTGCTGATGAGTATGTAAAGTGTACAACTATTTGGTAAACAATTTCACAGCTTCTTGAAAGTTCAATATATGATTCAGGCATTCATTAAACTCTGTGGCAATTATTCCAGATTAATGTAAAGATATGTCCACTTAAGTCTTGTGCAGAAATGCCCCTAAAAGCTCTAGTTTTAACAGTCAAAACCTGGAAACAACCTAAATATTCATCACAGATGAATAGATATACAAATAGTGGTATGTCCTTTTATTCGAATCCTATTTAGTAATTAAAAAGAATTGATTAAAGAATTAAAAGAATCTATTGTGTGTGATACAGCCAACAATATAGATGAATCTGAAAATAGTTATGCTGAATCAAAACATCAGACAAAGCAAGAGCAGGTATTTTATATCTACTTACAGGAAATTCTTTAAAGTGCAAACCAATCCATTGTGAGTAGTTGTGGATGAGTGGTTGTCTGGGCACATGGGGTGGATTACAAATAAGCATGAGAAAAGCTCTGGGATTAATAGAAATGTTCATTACCTTGATTTGGCAATAGTTTCTCAGGTATATTCATATGCCAACATTTATCAAGTTGTATGCTTTAAATATCTACAGTTTAGTTCAAGAGTATCTTAACAAAGCTAGAGAAAAAGGCAATGCTGAAACTTTGCCCATTGCATTGGCTTTCATGTCCCTTATCACTTTTCACTTAGCAATATGCCTTTAAATCTTTTCATGGGTTGATATAGTGATTTTCCCCATTTTTTATTGTGGTTAAATACATAAAACAAAATTTACCATTTTAACAATTTTTAAGTATACAGTTCAATCATCTTAAATACATTCGCAATGCTATGCAATCTTCATCACCATCCATCTCCATACCTCTTTTCATCTTGTAAAACTGAAACTCTGTACCCATTAAACAATAGCTCCTGATATTCCCCCTAGCCCAAGCCCCTGGTAACCACCATTCTGCTCTCTCTCTGTGCTGTTGACGGCTCTAAGTGTTTCATATAAGTGGAGTCATACAGTAGTTATGTGTTTGTGACCTGTTTATTTCATTTAGCATGTCCTCAAGGCTAATCCATGTTGTAATATATGTCAGAATTTCCTTTCATAAGGCTGAATAATATCCCATTATGTATATACCTATTCTATTGAATGTATATACTATATTTTTCTTATCTGTTCATCTGCCAGTGAGCATTTGGGTTACTTCTGCATTTTTGCTATTGTGAATAATGCTGCAAGGATGACTATTTTAAAAACAAAACAAAACAATGAGTAGTGGTAAGGATGTGAAGAAATTGGAACCATCATGCACCATTAGTGAAAATGTAAAATGGCGTGTAATTATTCAGAATGGTGGAAAACCGTGTAATCGTTTCACAAAAAAATTAAAAATACAATTAACAGTAATAGTAATTCCACTTCTGGTTGCATACTAAAAGAATGAAAAACAGGATCTTGAAGAGAAATGTGTACATCCGTGTTCATAGCTGATCTTTACAGTTTTTCATCTATTCAAGAACAACTTGGCTGTTTCCAAGTTTGGCAGTTATAAATAAATCTTCTAAGATATTCACATGCAGGCTTTTCCATAGACATAGTTTACAAATCAGAAAACTGGGAAAATATCAAGAAATGCAGTGGAAGATCATATGGTAAGAGTAGACTTGGTTTTATAGCAAACCGCCAAACTGTTTTCCAAAGTTGCTGTACCATTTTGCGATACCTCTAGCAATGAATTCCTCTAGCAGCGGAGTTCCAGTTGCTCCACATTCTTGCCAGCATAGGGTGCTGTCATTGTTCTGAGTTGTAGCCATTCTAATAGATACGTAGTGGTATTTTGTTATAATTTGCAATTCCCTAATAAGTGATGTTGGACATTTTTCATATGTGTATTTCTTTGATGAAGTATCTGTTCAGATCCTTTGCCCATTTTTTAAAATCTGGTTGTTTGCTTTCTCATAGTTGAGTTTTAAGAATTCTTTGTATATTTTATATGCCAGTTCTTTATCAGGTATGTTTTTTGCAAAGATATTTGTTCAGTCTGTGACTTATTTTTTAACAGTATATTTTGCAGAGCAGAAGTTTTAGTAAACTGTAACTTATCAATTTTTTCTTTTTTAGATTTTACTTTTTACGTTATATCTAAAAAGTCACTACCAATATACTGTCACCTAGATTTTCTTGTATGTTATTTTCTAAGAATTTTAAATTTGTGTGCTTTACATTTGGTCTATTACCCATTTTGTGAAAGCAGAAAACTTGTTTCTCTATTTTTTATATGTGAATTCCCTTTTTTTTTCAAAAGTCATTTTGAAGCATTACATCAAAAATTCTGGGGGAAAAATTTATGACTCTAATACTAGTCTCCTTTATTAAAGGTATTTTCCATCTACTTGTTGGTAGAGCCACAATTTTGTTAATCTTCTACTAAACTAAAAAGCCTGCAAGAATTTAATATAAATTCCAAAAATAATACTTGATTAACTTGCAAAAAGGGCGGTAAAGTGAGGATAAAGATCAGACAGGAGCAATAAAAAACAAATAGCAAACAGTAGATTTAAACCAAACTACATTAGTAATTATATTAAATACAAATGGACTAACCATTCTAAACAAAAGACAGAGATTGTGAGTTTGAAAAACACACATAAGATTCTACTAGATGTTTTTTATAAGAGATACATTTAAAAATTAAAGACCCACACAGATTGAAAGTCAAATAATTGGAAAAGATACACCATGCAAGCGGTGACTATAAGTTGCTTTATAGTTAAAAAAAAAATCTGTTAATACTAAATTAATCAGACTATAAGATAGTTAGTTGAGATAATAACAGTCATTTTATAACATTGAAAGTATAAATTTGTGAAAAACTATGTACAAATTCTGCATGCACATGCATATGCTCTGGATAATAAGGATTCAACATATATGAAGCAAATTTGACAGAACTGAAAGGGGAAAGAGACAAATCTGCAATTATTTTTAGTGATTTTAACTCTTCTCTCTCAGAAGTTGATGGGACAACTGAACTGAAATATCAGCAAGAAAATTAAAGACATGAGTAACACTATCCACTAACTTGAACAAATTGATATTTGTAAAGTAATGTAGGAAGCAATTGCAGAACACACGTTATTTTCAAGTGTACATAGAACATTCACGAAGAAATATGCATGCCACAAAATAAGTCTCAATAAATTTTAAAATCATTGCACTTTTCCAGAATTTGTTCTCCAAACATAACATAATTAAATTAGATATGAAGAAGAATGAGATATCTAGAGAATCCTCAGATATATGACATTTATCAACATATTTCTAAATAACCCATGACCCAAAAAGAAATCACATGGAAAACTAGGAATTATTTCAAACTGAGTAATAATGTAACTACAATATATACAGGTATCTGATTACTGCCATTGCATACAAACCACTTCAAAACTAAGTGGCATAAAAACGATCATTTTATTGTACTCATGGATTCTATGGTTCAAGAATTCAGACAGGACACATGCGGATGACATGTCCCCTCCACAATGTCTGGCCTTCAGCTGGGAAGACTGGAACAGCTGGTGCAACTAATGACTGAGACTAGAATTGCTGGGCGATATCTTTGGCCCCTGGGCTTAGGATGACCATAGGCTTAGCTCACTGAAGTCACTGAACAGAACATCCACGAATGGCCTCTCCACATAGCCTGAAATTTCTCATAGTATAGAGGCTTCAAGGCAGCCAAACCTTTTTCATGGTCTTCCTGGGCTACAAAAGTGAGTGTCTCCTCTAAGTATTGGTAAAGATAAGAACCAAACAAAGCTCTTTGCTGATGGAACAACTGCTGTATAAAACTGTCTGGCTTTTTTTTTAAGTAAACATACATATGTACAGCAATATAGATAAAATTCAAAAACATTATATTAAATGAAAGAAGACAAAATAATATATACATACATGATTCCATTTATATGAACAGGCAAAACCAATCCAGTGTAATGGAAGTCAGAACAGCAGTATCCTATGTTGTGCCTCAAAGATAGCACAAAAGAACTTTCAATATTATGAAGAAAATAGAAATTATTAGAAGTGTGACGATAGTACTGGCTTATGTACTCACATCCCTTATGGCCGAAATATGCATGCAGCAAGTGTCATAATCTCTATAATTCACTTTCAAATAGCTCAGCAAAATTTCAAATACCTCTGTATAAAGACAGAAAGAGAGAATGAAAAATGCCAGATGCATAAATAAATAAAACAAGATAAAGCAAGCACAGCAACATGTTACTAATTAGTCAGACTCACTGAAAGTGTATGTGGGTTTTCATCTACAATTATTTTACCTTTTCTTTTTCCTTTTTTTTTTTTTTTTTTTTTTTTGAGACAGGGTCTCACCCTGTCGCTCAGGCTGGAGTGCAATGGCGGGATAGTGGCTCACCACGACCTCTGCCTCCCAGGCTCAAGCGATTTTCCTGCCTCAGCCTCCCGAGTAGCTGGTACTACAAGCACCTGTCACCATGTCCCAGCTAATTTTTGTATTTTCAGTAGAGACGAGGTTTCACCATGTTGGCCAGGCCAGTCTTAAACTCCTGACCTCAAATGATTCAGCTGCCACAGCTTCCCATAGTGCTGACATTACAGGCGTGAGCCACCGCTCCTGGCCTTACCATTTCTTTCAATTTGAAAATTTCAAAAGAAAAAACAGTTGTAAAGTACAATAAGTAAATTCTGAAGATTTGAAATTTATTAATTAAAAAACATTTCCTTAGGAACTCTTATGTCAGATTTTTTTTGATGGCTCAAATACTACTATTGTTTTATTATGTCCAGAAATCTTGCTAATTAATTTTAAGAGCATTTTCTTTATTTCAAACAAGCTTAAATACTTTTAGATATAAAAGTTTTAAAATAAATGAGAAAATAAAACTATATAACATCATTTTAAAGTTTTAATCCAAATTATAAGAAAGATAAACTAAACTGAGGTAGAAAATCACGAAACTTGTGTCCAGACACCTGTAAATAATCTTAGCGAAATTATTGACACAAAAGTAAAACAAATTTCCCCACAGGAACAAAGAGAGTAGCTGACAAAGTAAAAAGTCCAGACACTGAGCTCAATGGTAGGAGTATATCTTTTTCTCCAACTTGTCTAACTTGAGGAATCCGGGCAGTATTTTCACTCACAAAACCAAAGTTGTCTGTGGCAGTTTACTTTATTATCTAAAATGGCATACAGTGCCAATAATATGGATAATCTTGGCTGGGCTTGGTGGCTCACGCCTGTAATGACAGCACTTTGGGAGGCCGAGGCGGGCAGATCACGAGGTTTGTAGTTCAATACCAGCCTGGCCAACATAGTGAAACCCCATCTCAACTATAATACAAAAACTTAGCTGAGCAGGGTGGCGGGCACCTGTAATCCTAGCTACTCGGGAGGCTGAGGCGGGAGAATCTCTTGAACCTGGGAGGTGGAGGTTGCAGCAAGCCGGGATGGTGACACTGCACACCAGCCCCTGCGACAGTGGGAGACTCTGCCTCAAAAAACAAACAAACAAAAAAGGGTAATCTTACATATAAGATGTAGCAAATACATTCTCCATTTAGATAAAAAGTATTTAGGAAAACTTAGGGAACAGTATGCCTCTGTTGCCTCTTGGAAGAATTATCTTCACCCTTTATTCATAAAACCAGGAGACAAGTAGCCACTGTTTCTCATTATGATTCTCTTACCTTTAGTAGCCAAGTTTTAGAAGTGAATGGTTGTGAGAAAAATGGTAAGTAGTACAGGAATTCATTATGTACAAAGCTTAAAATTTAACCTGGAAGTAGAAATTATAATTTAGTTTTTTGCAAGTTATCTCATTTCATCATTAGTTTTTTTTACTAGGAGGTCATTTTTGTGTTTCTTTCTTTTTTTTTTTTTTTTGTATTGAATTTTCTTCTGATCTCCTATGGCACTGAAAAAGAAAAAGAAGTTGTTTCTTTTCTGCCCATTCCTTTTCTCTGGGCAAAATATATCAGGCTATAAAGGAGAGCATGGAGAAAAAAAGAAATTTTAAAAGGAAGAAGAAATACAACAAAGACATTATATACAAATAGAATTAAGTTTGAGAAATATTCCATGCACAAGATAAATTGAGGAAAATAAAATGCGAAACAAATTGAATTCATTTGATGAATTTGCTCCCAGTAAATTGGCAGCATTACAGAAAACAATAAAAGAACATTTCGAGGTAATGGTTGAATTTAAAGCCCAAACACAGAAACACTGGCAATTTTGTGTTTCACAAATGCACATTTAATAACTAAATAATTATATTACTTCTCCATTAATTCAAATATTCATTTCTACTATATTTTTGTTTCTATGTTACCTATCAATGGAAATTGAGTTTTTTGGTTTTTCTTTTTAAAGGTGTAAGATATCTTGTCACACCAAGAAAAACAGAGTAAAACGTTTGGGAGACATCATAAAAGAACCTACATTTTATTTTCTTCATGCATAAAGAAAGGAATCTAAATTCAGAATCACCTTTAACATTCTGTAATCCTACTTTATAGTCAGCTCGAGACAGAGTGGAGTATGAATAAGATGAACAATGACTTCTGATGTGTTTTGGGGGAGAAAAATCAAGCTCACACAGGAATTGAGGAACAAAGGAACTAATTCTGAATGTCAGAGCTGTGCCAAATTATGATGCCCCATAGTCTTTGATTAGTACCTTTAAGAGTATAGATGTGCATATTGTTTTGGCTTCCTTAGAAAGGTCTTCCCCATTATTATTTGAATATCATTAGAAAATCCAGCAATGAGAAGAGAAAACCTTAATTAAAAATTTCACTTAATACACATAAAATTCTAAATGCCATTTCTGGTTTATTTCGTGTCAATCTATCTGAAATATCAGAATTACAGTATTGTGCCTCTTAAACAGAAGTAATCAACTATTTTGGTTAAAAAAGGGTATTATTAACTGAAAAAGATAATTAGGAACTGAAAGCAATATTAATAGATACAAATCATAATGCACCTTATCATTTCAAATGTAAATTTATGTAGAGCATTTAAGCAGTGTTCATTTTTAAAAGACTCTTTAATAATGCTCATAATTGCCTTGCATTATTTATGTCATTAGAGGAATTCTATTCTGACTCATAAAAGCCAAAATTGTCATAACCTGCCAAAACATTTTCATATATGAACCATAGTGCAAATTTCAGATCAAAAATTACTTTTAAATAGAAATTATACTTATTTATGTATCATATAGACAATAAGAAAATATCAAAATTAATATATGGCCTATCTCTTCAAATAAAAGGGCTACAGAAGAAAAGCACATATCCAAAGTATACTGTCTAGAATTTAAATTTCAAATGGCATTATAAAAATATTGTCCTCAGTTTTAATTTTCACCTGAACATCTACCAATCACTTTTTACAGTTTACATCTGAGACAAATTTCAGTATACTACTAACGCATAAGCTTTAACATCCGGAATTAAGGTTTGATACACTGCCACCTAGTGATAATTTGAAGAAAATTCAAATGTATTTATGTAGTGCTGAAGGCTCAAACCCACACTTACTTGAGGGAACATTGGGCAGGAACTTACCACACACTCATTTATCTGGCCGAAAAGCAAGCTGGTTAAAGGTAATAACAGAAGAGTAGATGGTAGTTCAAATATCTGTTCCATTTATGTCCTGACCTTGGGAAAGTTATCTACATCTTTAGCTAAGCCTTGGTTTACATTTCTGGAAACTGGAAATGATTATATAATTACCTCAAATAATAAATTATTTAAGGTTAAACTACTTTATTTAAATTCATTTAAGAAATGAACACGATGAGGGTATATTGTTGATCATAGCCCATGCCATATCACAAACCCTTTTA
Source organism: Macaca fascicularis (assembly GCF_037993035.2). NCBI lineage: Eukaryota > Metazoa > Chordata > Mammalia > Primates > Cercopithecidae > Macaca > Macaca fascicularis. The sequence continues at coordinate 70,189,652 of NC_088392.1, read as the reverse complement.
GTAGTCATACGATTATTTGGCAAAACTTTTCTCTAAGTGTTGCATGACCAAACTCAATTATAATTTTCCAAAATACTGCTAAAGGTATTCTTGCTCCTTCAGCAAAAACAAAAAGTAGCTGATTTACCATGGAAAAAGTGATATTTACAGTTGCTGCTTCAAAATGTAAAACCACAGGAAAATTCTAAGTTTGGGTTTTATTTCTACCATTTAATAGTTCCATAAGCCAATCAAAATACAGTCTTGAATTAAATTCCTACGTTCACTTTCTTCTAAGTTAGCAGCTGTAATAATGTCTTATATTCATTTTTATACATCAAGTACATATAGTGCCTGCACATAATACATGTCCAACAAATATTTTTGTAAGATCTGAGCATAATATCAACATAATATGCTTAGTTCAATGGGCATTAAGTTCCTGTTATAATTCAGTAGCTGACATAGTCATTATTAAAAAGATGAATTAAAAAACCATTCCAAATTAGTAAAAGATAGAGCCATACAACTAACAATACAAGTGACAAGTATATGAAAACTACATCAGATTTATAAACAAAGGAACAATTTTTATCTGAGGGGCTTAGAAAAAGTATACAAAAGGAGGCAACATAACAATGTAAAAAAATAAAGGAAAGCACTCTGTTTCTTTGCTAGACATTTTCCCCCTTGTATTCATTAGCGATTTGTATGGTTCATTTGGCAAAAGTAGGGAAGAAGAAAGTGAATTTGCATAAGCACAATTAATGACTTCTTAAAAATTCAGCAGAATTGCAATTAAATCTGAGTGGATTCCAGTTCCAAAACAGTCATTCTCTTACAGTAAAAAGCTACTTGAAAAGTTTTCACCATAAAACTGTGCCTCACTCTTTTACATTTTTAAAGGAGTATTTAAATCTTATATAGTTAAGATCCGATACATTTTTATCAAAGAACAGGGCGGCTGCTTTTGTATTACCATCCCTAGCAGCATGAAATAAAGAGGCAAAGGCAGCCTGAAAAACCTTCTCTTTTTCTACCATATTTATGAAGAGGCCAGTGCCCCTGAGTCAACAGATCTGGCCATAAATGCATTTTGATAGTGGAGAGAGGACAGCAGACAAGGAGATAAATGAGGAAAGAGTCTAAAAATGTCAGTGAAATTCTCACCATAGCCAAAAAATATCAAGTGGCTGTCAGAGTACATCTTGATTGATGTTATTAAAACCTAGTTGAATCAATAAAATTGCTTTCAGGTCACAGTGTGGCTCCCAATTCTACAATTCTACTCTTAGACTTGATGTGCTATAAATTGTATCTAAGTTGAACTTTACTAATTCTTCTTAGATGTTCTGTGATATATAGTGCAAAATTGCTCCTGAAGGAGAAACACCAACAGGCAGCATGATATGCAGCCTTTTCAACAGTGCCTGCAGCAAGGCAAAGGAGAGCAGACAGTAATCCTTCATATACTCTAGAAAGCATTCTTTTGCCAATAATCAAATTAGTGATTACCCAAATACGGACAATTCAATAGAAGATATGTATTAGGAGGTGTCCATTATGTATAAAAATCCACAAAGTTGTTGTGGGAGCTAAGAACATGCAATATGCATATAGCATAATTTTTGCTTAACTTGAATGATGAGAGAGAAAATATAATAACATAGAAGGCAAGGCAAGGGAACAATATAAGGAAACCAATGAGAAAATAATGGCTTTTCTAGGCATTAACAGAGGACATTTGCAAAAGAACAACAGACATGACCAATGAGGGGAGATAAGAGTCATGCTTTTCTCATTCACTTGTTTAACAAAAATGTATTGTCTCCTTCTTGCCAGGTAGGCATTGTTGTGGACTCCAGAGATATGGTAGGGAGCACAGCCAAGGAGCTTAAATTCTGACAAGAATAGATACAATGTAAAATGAAAAGTATAGAGAGGACAACTTTATGATGTGAAGAGCACCAAGGAAAAAATAAGTACAGTGAAATGGCCGACCATGATGTGCGGGGAGGACTAATAACAATGCAGAATCCAGGGAGCGGTGTCCAAGGAGTTGGTGGTTATGTTGAGTTCTGCCCAATGGATGGCTCCAGCCCCATGACAACCCTGGGGAAGAACATTTCAACCAGAGGAAGGTGGTCAATAGATGGTCATTCCTGAAGCAGGTCAATGCTTTCCAGAAGCCCGAAGCTGCAGCTGAAGCACACATGTTGTGAGATTGGGTCCAAGAGGCAGAAGCTAGAGCATGTTGAACCTTCAAGGCCATGTTGAGGTAGATGAGTTTTATTCTAAGTGAAATGAAGAACCCCTGGGAGTTTTTAAGAAAGGGGGAAACTGATCAGATTATAAAAATTGAAAAAGAATTTTGGAAATGGATTATGGTGGACCTGAAATGACAAGTTGAAAGGTTGAGGACTTACATGTGAACAATGAGCATCTGAGGACAGAACAAGGAGTTTCCACAAGTGGAACTATGGGCAGATGGATAGGATACATACATAAAGCAGGAATATCATATCAAATAAACAAAAACAAAGCAACACCCCTGCTTATTTGGTGTATATGCCCTGGTGGCAAATGGCAGGTGGTGGGCGGCAGGGTCTTCATTATTTCACCCCAGTGAAAACTACATGTTCAAATGTGACCTTTTCTGTGAAGTCTTCCCTTATGGTTCAACACTACTCAGAGCTTACAGAATGTTCTCCCTGCTTCTACAAGCTTTGAATGTATCTCTCTTACATCAATTTCATATTGCATTCTAATGTTGGGTTTACATCTTTTCCCTGTAGATTTTGCTCTTTAAAGATACATGTGGTCATGTTCACTTTAATACCATCAGTGCCTAATGCAGTGCCTCCTTCATAGGAGGTCCTCAGAGAATGTCTCTTGGAAGAATGAATCTCAACAGATCAAGCATCAGGGAATGAGATTCAATGACACAGGGAGGGAGCAAACCACTCCCATCTCACCTAACATGAACCCTACAGTACTCTCTGTGTGTAGCAGACAAATGTCCTCTAACCAGTAACAATGGTATTATTAGTTGAGTTATTGCTATAAGCTAATCATCTGGGAGTGTGTGCAGTTATTATTTTAAGCTTATTGTTAACCATGAGAAGAAAACTGCATCATAAAATCCTGTATCTACATGTTACATAACAAATTATTTGAAACAGATTTGTAAGCATGGTGGCATTTTACTTCTGCTTGTGGAAGGTATTCTACAGTATAGACAATGCTCTAACAATACTTAAAAATATTAATTGACATTAGGTACTTGACATAAGTTGATTTCACTTGTTAAATGATAAATGGATGACACTTTTTGTGTGAAAAACTGAAGAAAAGTATCTTTTTCCGATGTGAATAGGATTATTTTGGTAGGCAGAATTACAAGAGAGTCCAAAATTCTCTCTCCATAAAATATATGCCAACCTTGGAGTGTTCACTCTGTGAGCTCTCCATTGATCATGTGACATTATATGGCAAAGGTGAAAGGATTTTGCAAATGTAATCAAGTTCCCAGATCGGCTGATGTTGTGTTAATCAAAAGAGAGATTATCTTGACTGGGCTTGACCCAATCAGGGGAGCCCTTTAAAAGAGGGTCTATAGGTCAGAAATGAGAGAAATAGCCAAGATGCTTGCTTGTTGCCCTTGAAAAAAGCAAACTGTAACTGGCTGAAGATAGGTCACATGGCAGGGAACAGTAGACAATCCTTCGGCGCTCAGGATTTCAGTCCTATACCCACGAGAGACTAATTTTTTCGATCAAGCAGTGACTGTGGAAGAAGACCTCAAAACGCATGATACAGTTCTGCCCAACACTTAGATTGCAATTTTGTGAGACCCTGAGCAAACGACTCAGAACCTGTGCCCAGACTTCTAACTCACAGAAAATGTATGTTGTTTGAAGCAGCTAAGCTTATCATTTACTATGTGGCAGTAGAAAACTAATATATTTATAGTTTTGAGTAATGCCAATTTGGAACAGAGTAGCAAAATAGCATTATTGAACTCTGAAATAGGTTCTTTTAGCAACAGCTACAAGAATGCACTTTCTACATATGTAGAGTTGGAAGAGATCATAACAGTCTTAGGAATCTTGTTTTCAACTCACTTATTTTATAATTGCAGAAACTGAATCTCAGGGACAGTAAATAATTTGCCTTTGGGTAGCATAGCTATGAGCTGGAGACTAAGCACAGGTTTTAGGGGAGAATACCATTACGGATATGGAAGCATAGGCAGTAGGAAAACCAAGTAGAAAGGGACTCAGCATCAGAAAGGAATAACCGTAGAATCTACACGCCAAAACTGCTAAAATTCAGAATAGAACTAGCCCCTGGAAGAACTTGTGCCAGTATTTTGGGGTCTATTTCTGGAAACACTGGAATATATTCAAGAGGCCAAATGACAGCATCAAACATTGAGGAGTAAGACACTGATCTTTTTACCAGAACTGCAATATAAACTGTGAGCTTCGTCATACAACAAAAGTCTGATTGCTAGCACCAAAGCACAAATTCAGTGAAAAGTAAGCACTGAAGTGAATGACAAACTTTGGATAGGGATTTTAGGAATCTTCATGTTTATGACCTGTTTAGCCCTGAAAGAGGGGAGCAGGACTGAACAAACAGGGAAGAGGTCTTAGCGGTAAGATTAGGAAGCTGCATGACCCAAACATGGATTGCATATCTCCCTCCCTCCCTCATCCCCAGTGTGTCTTTGGGAAGCGGCAAAATGGCCTGCCTATGAAGGAATCACCCTTATAAACTAATAAATATCTTCGTTTTTTTCATCCTCCTACATACCTCTGGGATTTTATCTTTCTTTTTATTAAAGAGGGGGATCACTTTTGGGCAGAGGGCTCATTTAATGAACATTAATTAGAACACAGCAGGGTTGTCACTGAGTACATAATGTTCTTTGCCCTGGAACGTTGGCTGTTTATGACTCACTTCTCCGGGGGATACTTCCTTTGATCCCACTGGGCAGCAGACTAAAGAGGTCTCTAATTATATTTTGGGCTAAAATTAAACTTTGTTTTAATCTCTAATTTACCAAAGAATTTTTCCTTCACAGGCATTTTAGATAAGAGGTGAGGTTTCCTGGAGCTCTAAATTACCTTTCTCCTGCCCATCACAGAAACAGTTTGCATTTTCAACATACCTTTAATGATTCCAAACAAACAAGGTAACAGATACTAAATTCTTGCTTACATTAGTACCTGAGTATACCCTTAGGTGTAACTTGAATATAGCCTAAGTTACATATCCTTATACTTGTATGGGCATTGCTCTGACTCAAACTCTGACAAAGCATACTTTTTCATATTCATTACCATGGGACTGTTGTTGCATGTTTCACAACCTGTACAAGAGAAGTGCTTCCGTTTTTTTTTCTTCCTGTCTTCTGTTCTACTCCTACTTGGAAAAGAATGAATATTTAAGCAACATTAAATAAATAAATAAAAGCATGAATGAGTATTATTACTGGGAACCATACAATTCCATGGGTAGGAATGGTTTTTAGCAGCAAAGAGGCATAGGTGGGTCAACATGCTAAGCACTTTTCATCAGTATTGATGTTCTTTGACCCCCGGCTAATGATTCCCCAAACAATTACAGTATATATTTTACATTGCATGACCTTTCACCAACAATTTTGGTATTAAACAACATTATATTTATACACAGGGCATTTTGTAATGGCAATTCAGTGATGACAACAGTTTAATCCTTTTCTCTCTTCTTTTCAGTGTATCAACAACCATTGCTTACAGAGCATTTTCTCTAGCAATGATTAGTCTCCAATGGTTTCTCAAAGCAAAAGGGACTTTCACCAGGTTTTCACCCTCTACTCAGGTTTCAAACATCTACAGCAGTTCTTTTTATCACAAGTTTAGAGAGAATTTCATTCAGGAATGACTTTGACAGGATGGGTTCAAAGTCCTAAATAGAGGTCTTATCCTTGTAGTTATAATGGTGCTTCTGCAATTAACATCACTGTTTCCAAACATCAAATCCCCCATCTAATACCCTAGTTCCCATACATGGCTCCCTAACCTGCTTTCCATGATGAAATTCCAGATATGCATCTTCATTTGCTCTGAGAATAAAGGGCCCACGTGACTCGTCTTTCTTTTCAACATTTGTTCTAAAAAGATCATATCTTCTCTATAACCTCAGTGTTAGAATTTCATTTCCCCTTTTTATAAACATAAGTTATAAAGATGTAGACATCTTTGAGACTTCAACACTAGGCAAGAATGAAGCTAGGACTAACTAACCAAATTGTGTATTTGGTTCGCAATTCAGTACCACCCCCTGCTTCCTGTCCAACCATGTTTATGACAATCAGTCAAAACCTTGGGTCTTAACTAATGAATGGTAAAGCAGCAGCAGAAACCTCACATTTTTAACAAGGAGTATATCATCAGAGTCAGAGTCCAAGTGCCATAAGAAAAAAGTTGGGTAGGTTGTCAGGATCAGTTGGCCCTCAACTGGATTCTCAAACCCCAGAACATGGATGAAGACTCAGAAGAGAACTGGAATATAAACAAAGAATCAGGGTAGAGCCCCAGTTAAATTGACTTGGAACACCCTAGGTAAGATTACAGCTTTGTGGTTACATTCCTAAGAGCCTAGGGAACTAACATGGGCCAAACCAAGAGCCAAGAAAAGGATAATAGAGTAATCCTTGTAGTAGGGCATTCTTGCATTGCTATAAAGAAATATCTGAGACTTGGTAATTTATAAAAACAGGCGAAATCTGCTCATGGTTCTGCAGGCTGTACAGGAAGCATAGCAATGCCATCTGCTTCTGGACAGGCCTCAGGAAGCTTGCACTTACAGCTGAGGGCAAAGCAGGACTTTCATGTCACATGGCAAAAGCAGAAGAAAGAGAAGAATGGGTGGGGGGAGGTGCTATGCTTTACAACAACCAGATCTTGTGGAGACTCACTCACTATCAGTAGGAGAGCACCAAGTCATGAGCGATCTGCCCCCATAACCTGAACGTCTCTCACCAGGCCCCACCTCCAACACTGGGGATTACAATTCAACATGAGATTTGAGCGGGACATCCAAACTGTGTCAACCCTTCACTTAGCAAAGAGTTGTGATGGACAATGTCCTAATAAAGCATCATATTTCGTTTTTATCAACTCAGGCTCTGCAAAGTCAAAATTCAAACCCAATTCTCCTGATCGATAAGGTAATTTTTATTATTCCATACAATCAGCAGATACAGAAAAGGAAATGGATACATTTATTGCACAAATATTAAATATATTGTTCTACAATTGGAACTCTTTTGAGCAGTAAGGACATAAAGATAAGGAAAACAAAGCTTCTTCATTAAAACTTACAGACTTGTAAAGAAGATAGAAAAGTGAACAAGCAATTACAGTACAATGTGATAATACATGCAAAAGGTGGTATGTGAATCCAGAGGTGAATAATATTTACATAAAAGTTTTAAATGCTGGCCAGGTGTTATGTTTCAGGGCTGTAATCCCAGCACTTTGAGAGGCCAAGGTGGGTGGATTGCTTGAGCCCAGGAGTTTAAGACCAGCCTGGGTAACATGGCAAAACCCTGTCTCTACAGAAAATATGAAAGTTAGCTGGACATGGTGGCACACACCTGTAGTCCCAGCTACTTGGGAGGCTGAAGTGGGAGGATGGCTTGAGCACTGGAGGTCAAGGTTGCAGTGAGCCATGAACATACCACTGCACTCAGCCTGGGCAACAGAGTGAGACCCTGTCTCAAAATAAAAAAATAAAAGTTTTAACGAAGAAGGTGACCCACAATGATTCTTGAAGGATTATTGGGAATTAGAAAAGCAATGTTGTCATTATTATTTTTAAAGTCATGGTATACTTATACTAGAGGGAAACTTCCTTATTTTGATAAAGAATATCTATTCGAAAACTACAGCAAACATCACCTTTTTATGAAACCCAAGAAATTAGGATGATTATTATTGCAATACTCTGCACAAGTTTTCTAGAGGATATAACAAATAAAATAAAATAAAAAAGCACAGACTTTTAATGGAAGAACAAAATGCTATTATTACGTGACATAGCGGTCATCTTAGAAAACTTAAAGCAAGTCAGTCAGTAAAATGGCCACAAACACATGACTGGTGATATATTTAAGAGTTTTGGCAAAGATGGATCTGAGAGTCAGGAGAAAGAAAAGAATATGGAAAGAACCCATTTTTTGTTGTGGTGGTTGTTACTTTTTTCTTTTTTGTTTTTTAATTTCAGAGAGGATATTTGCCTTTGTAAGAGAAACATTTGAAGTAAGCAGAAGAAAGAGGATGAAGAGAATGAGCCTGATTTTGAATACAATGTTTTCAATACAACTGATGCATTTTAAAGAAGATTCCATTTATGTATTAATAAGGATAAATTACACAATGTTGTAATAGCTTCCAGATCATGGTGGCTTGTACCAAAACAAGATTTATTTCTTACTCAAAAAATACAGTGCAATTTGAAAAAGTAGCCGGCTCCTTATCTTGCAACTATGCTATCCATAAGCAGAGGAAAAAGGAACTGGCAGGTAGCGTAAGATGTTTTTAAGGACAAAGTCTAGATATATCTTACATCATTTTCACCCACAACCCATTAATCCAAACTCTAACTCCTGACCCAAACTAATGGTATGAAAGGCCAGGAAAAGCAGTCTCTCTGTATTCCCAGAAAGAGGAAACAATACAGTAACGACAGAACAGTGTCTATGCCAAAAGAGGACTGACAGAAATACAAGTTTTAAGCTTAGGGATGAGATTTTCATTAAATTTATTTGCTGAGTACTTAATGAAGTTCTACATTAAAACTTAACTTTCTTTATAAGGAAAGTCAGTACAATAAGGTCTGCATTATCTACTTTATAAGGCTGTTATAATAAAATTAAATGATTATGTGGAAGAACTAAGCTCTAAAGTACTACATAAAATAACACAAACATATATTTTAGGTACATTTGGTACCATACTTACTCTAGAAATATAGGCCTACACAGAAAGGAAGGCAGTTACTCTCTGCTTTTGTTTGATACTCGCTTCCCGTGTAGCATGTTTCCTAAATGAAAACGTGTGTGTGTGTGTGTGTGTGTGTGTGTGTGTGTGTGTGGTAGTTGGTCATCTTTTCACAATTGAGGACAGCAAGGACTACCAGACAACTTCCAATACCCAGGGGTTGTCAAATATTTTGTGTAAAAGGGCAGATCTTACATATTTTAGGCTTTGTGGACTATAAGGTCACCACAGAAGTCTGTCACAACTACTCAACTTGGCCACTATAGAGCAAAAACAGCCACTGACCACATGAATGGGCATGATTGTGTTTCAATAAAAACTTTATTTACAGATATAAATAGGATGCTGAAGACAACTGATTTGTCCAAAAGAGTTCTTTCTGCATTCATAAGGATTTAAATATTAGATTAAATATTAAATATTGATAGTATGTATGTGGTACTCGAAGGCATTTTCTTCATCCTGCAACACTCTTATTTTTAGCCCCTAAAATAGTCAATACCTGTCATTTTTACTGGATGAGCAAAAAACGCCTTCTGTTGCTCCAGGACAGGAACTGGGATCCATAAATAAACTCATATAGAAATTAATGAAATGTTTTTAATAGAGAAATAGTCATAGATGTGATTGCATAGTAAAGACCAAACAGATCTTTGTAATGGAAAACAGATTAAGTATCTGCAAAACTTAAACAATGGACAATGAAAAGCTAGAAATGTCAAGCCCCTAAGTAAGGCTCAGGGAAATCAATTCATTCTCAAAACTATGTGTTTTAGCTGAGAAATCCTTATGTGCTACTAGCCTTCCTTGGATAAGGGAACACAGTAATTGTAATAAACCAATAAAGCAACATCATGTGTGATTTTTGATGCTCAAGAGCTAATAAACAGACTGCTTGTCAATGGTCTAATCCATATTTTCTTCAGCCAGTAAACACCCAACTGTCAAAATATGTATTTATGAAAAGACTTCATATCTACCATATCTGTTATTAACGTTTTTCTTTCCACTTTTATAATTTATACCACACATTTACACAATCCTCTGCTGCTTTTGGAATGATATAGTAGTCTGAAAAATAGTAAATTCTCTTCCAGTTACAGTATGAAAGAACATAAAATTTAGCCTTGACAGACAATTTTTTTAAAAGGTATTGCTGGGAGATGCCTTTATTATTTTACAACAGTTGCTAAAGGAAGGTCTTGCTCCAAAGACTATGTTACTGGGTTGGAAAAAAAAAAAACCCTCTATAGCTGCAATAGCCTCACTTGTACTTGTTGGCTAACACAGGTTAACACAATAGAAGCTAATTATTCTGTTGGGTCAGAGGCCATTGACAGTAAAAAGACAGCCTGTGATCAGGGAAGAACCTCTTTTCACCTTTCTGCTACCCCATCCATAGGGTGCTGAGTGATGTGAGCTCACTTTGATCATATGAACACAATTCTATCTGCAATGGCTTCATACCTCATTACGATTATCAGTGATAAAAGGATATGTGGAACTGAAGCTTTGCATATGCTTTCTCTTGTTCTCAGCTTTGATTATTGCCTTCTTCACACCTGCTTATTGAGCTTATACTAAATCCCTTGACAATTGGAGATCTGGAATCTCACCTGCTAATTACATTGGCTGTGGCTCAAAAACAGACCCATGCTAGTTAAACACCTGTGAACTTTACTTAATGGACATGTTATGACATTAAAAAGCCCTCTTTTCCCACCTTTATTGATAGCTTTCTTACAAAATTTAAGTCAGAAATTTTTCTGTAACCAAGTTTATAAAGATCTTGCATTATTAAATTTAATGTAAAACTATTAGTCTTACATTTACTATATTTAATGTGTTATTGTAAATCTGTTATCTAGAGCTATAAATCCAATTCCTTCATCAAGCATTTACCAATTACCCACTATGTGCAGAGGATTTTAGTAAGAACAATGACAAATACAATGAGATGAGCTGTAAGGAACTAACTTGTAGTTAGAAAGAACTGTACAATGAAGTATGAATGACAAGGACTATAACTGAGCTTTGAAGAAAATCTACAGGACTGTAAAAGAATGAAGAGTAACTAATTCCATCAATTATTAATGTTGCACAATGGTACTTGGGTCTGCCTGCTCAGTGCAGCAAAACTGAACAATAATACCAGGATTTGTGGCAAGATAAAGTGAAGCATGGGGAATTAGGAAGTTAATGCTTAAGACTCTGAACTCTCCAATGGCGTATGTGTAAGAGTTTTTAAAGGCAGGGAGGTAGGTTATAGGCAAAGTCGAAAGTCAATGCATGGAGGCTATACATTAGTTTGCCTAAAAGGCAGGCCATCTTGAAGCAGGGACTTACAGCCCATAGGTGGATTCAAAGATTTTCTGATTTGTGATACGTTAAGGGAGCAAAGCTTTATCTAAAACTTGGGGTCAGCAGAAAGGAATGTTGAGCTCTGGCCTGTGGGCATGACTTCCTCCAGGCCCCTCAGGAAGAAATTTAGAAAAAATAACAGTGGCCAGAGTTTGGACCACAGTTCTCCCTTATCTGAAGTCTACGTGCCAGTGGACAGCATTTTTCATTTGGTGTGAGTCCAGGTGTTTGAAAAACAACTCAGGGACATATGTTAATATATTATCTTTAGTTTCTGTAGGGAACCAGACATTTTGTGACTCAAATTTCCTTAGCTATTATTTTAAGCTATTTCTACCTTCTTCCTTATCAGGTTGCTCATTTACTTCTCAGGGCTAATTGGGTGACTGGAATTTCCCTTGAAGGAACTCAAAAAGTTTCCTTTATTTTTATGATTGATGGGGCCGAGAAAGCCTTTAAGAGGGGTCCTACTCTGCCTCATTAATCTAGAAAGTAATTAAAAATCAAGACTTGGCAGAATATCCTCCCTAAAAAATGTTCTTGCTATCCTGTCTTATCAGTTGCTATTCTCATCATTATCCACTCAGTGATCCAGATCTGAAACTGGGAATTGCCTTGTATAATGAACACGTCTAGGACTTACAATGAGAAGACTGGGACTCACACCATACCTTCCTAAATTACTAGTTGTGTGGCTTAGGGCAAGTTGTTTAATCTTTCTAAATCTCAGTTTCCTCATAAAAATTGGGAACAATTATTCTTACTTCTCTCACTGGCATATGGGGAGGATCAAATAAGATAAAATGGATGAACGTTTATGTATCCACAAAACTCTTTATAAATGTGCTTCTTTTGATCTTTTATTCTCCTATTAGTTATAACATTTAGAAGATACAGTCATTATTATTTTAACTTAGTAAATTTATAATTGAAGACCTCAAAGAATGGTGATGACTAAAAAGCAGAGTTAAAATCAGCCTCAGAGTCATCTACAAATCGTCAAAGAAAAAGAATGTTTCTTCAAATATCAAGTATGGGAAGAAGAGAAGAGAGATCATAGTTTACATCAAGACGGGGCTCAATTAGAGGGTGATAGCAAGCACTGGTACTTAGGAAAGGGAGTATGTGGGCTCTTTCACAGCTTTTTCAGGAATTTCAGCCAGGATGCTATTTTATAAAACCTCTGACAAGTTATATTAAGAATGCAACCATTGCTTGGAAACTAAACTGTATCAATTGTACCAACAATATTTTTATAGTAATATTTGTCCCTCTAGCAAATAATTCAATCCGGGATTATACAATACATTTTGCTTTCCTGTCTTTTGGATCTCCTTTATTCTGGGATCATTTATCAGCTTTTAGCTTTATGCTATTGAAATTTTTAAAGAACACGGGCTGTTTACTTAGAGAATGTCCCTTAATTAGAGTTTGCTTGATATTTCTCTAGATTTGACTCAGTTTGTGCCTTTTTAGATAGAAAACTACATGAGTTATATATTTTCCTAGTTCATCACATCAGGAGACAGGTAATGTCAGTTTATCCCATTATTTGTGAAGTTAACCCTGGTTAAATTGGTGTACACCATCCATATTCCTGCAGTCTTAAGTTACTACTTTTCATTTTGTGATTAATTTGTTATATTTGAAACTATGTAAATATTCTGATCTTCATCAATAGTTGTTTACTGTTGCATCTATTGATGATTTTTGCCTGAATCAATTATTACTGTGATGGTTACAAAACCATAATTTTCTGATTCTTATTACTTTTATTAAATGTTATCCAACTATAGGGAAGATGTTTCTCTTGTCTCCTATTTATCCACTAATATAGTCATTCTTGTCCATAGGAACTCATAAACTATTATAAAATTCAATGAACTATAATTTATTATCTAATTCAGTTTAATTTTGTCAACTATTCTTCATTTGGATGATGGGAGCCCTTCCAATATGGCTCCTATGTCCTTTGGACCTAATCCCTTTGTTTTATGTTATTAGCCTTGCCTCAGTTTCTTCAGAATAAGAGATTCTAGTATTCCAATCTCCTACTGTACATTGGTACAGAAAGACAGAAGATAGATAAGTAGGTAGGCAGATAGATAGGTAGGTAGGTAGGTAGATAGATACATACATACATACACATATAGAAAGATAGATACACAGATATGCAGATACATAATAGACAAACATAAAGATAGATTAAGGATAAGAACAAAGTTTATAAAATATTAACAATTGATAAATCAGGGTGAAAAGAATGTGTGAGTTCTGTGTACTTTTCTTGAAATTTTTATCTAATTACATGTTTTCAAGCCAAGATTTTTTTAAATTAACAAAGCAAACCAACTCATTTTATGCCTAACTAGACTTTCTGAGCTAGTAATTTCCCTGGGAGTTGCTGACTCCTGTGGAGATGTGGAGATAGTATCGACTATTAGGAATATGCATGTTTTATAATTTTGTCAGGTGTCTAGTCATCTTAATTTTTAGGTTCAACTGGAAAACAATTTTCAGAAATATAGAACACTCAAAGTGTCATTCTTTAAGCTATATATGGCCATTTATTTCTCCAGATTACTGTTGTCATAAATCTTCAGGCTAAAGAATGAGAAATTTCCGTGTAAGAATTCTTCTCTCTCTGTTCACATTTTCTTGGTGATCTCATGTCATACTTTTATGAACTATACACTGTCAGATCTTAAATTTACATCTCCATTCCAGACTTATTCCCTGAACCGAAACCTTGACTTTTTGAATGCTGATAATACATTTCCTTCAATGTGACTTACCCAAAATACAACTTCTGACATTCTCATGACTCATAAGCTCATTCTTCAAATCTTCCTTCCCTATTTTATTCTCCTCCACAGCATTTAGCTACTTCGTGCCTCCAACCTAATTTGTTTGTGTATTTGTTTACTTTCTATAGTTCCCAATTAGAATAGAAGCTTCATGAAAAGAAAGTTTCGTATTTTTTCACATTTACTTTCCAATGCCTAGTGTGCTTGCCTGTGTAAAGCACTCAAATATTTGTTGAATAAATGAGTATGATGGTTCAATATGTTGCTTTAATTCACGCTTTCAAATGTAAATAGATTCTTAGGTCCGAGTAAAAAAGTATTTTAAAGTAGATTTTCTGGAACAAGTATAAAGAGTGAATGAAGATAAGTATAAAGAGTGAATGAAGATAAGTATAAAGTATTACCTACATTGGAGACCTTACTGGGTCACTATAGGGGTTGTAAGAGAGAGAATTAATAAAAATCATTCAAACAAACTAAGCCTAGATGATTGTAAGTCGTATTGTGTTGCCACTGATATTAACATAAATTTTCTTAGGAAGAGGGGGTAGGTTTCAGAAAAAGAAGTCATATAAATTGATAATGTAGAAAGCCAATGCAATTTAGCCAGCAGAAAATTAAGAGATAAACAAAGTCTCTGGAGAAGAGAGAGAGAAAGAGAAAGAAAGAGGAGTATTTTCTATAAAACTGTTACACGTCCCAAATGTAATACTTCCCAATTCCCTCAAACACATCTTCCCTTCAACACTTCACTTTTCTACACTTGTGTTTTGGGGAGTTGGGGGGCTAAGTATAAAGAAAATATTAACAGTATTGATATTTCAAGGAAACATGGTTTAGCACAGTGCATTGGCCATAACTATTACCATGACCCATATTCTCATTAGTATGTGTGTGTGCATGTGTGTGTTCTCATATGACCACAGTTTTTATTTAAAATATAGCACATTAATATAAACCTCTATATTTGGTCCTATTTCCTTCTAGTTCCGGGGAAGTTATAATGAATAGCACATTAGCTGCCCTATAAAAATTACATTTTAAATAAATTCTGATCATAACTGGCCTTCATGCTTAACCAAAGAAGTGCTGTGGCTCTTGTATCAAATATTTGTCAGATATTGAGAGCAACTTGGTTCTTAGGATTCTTTTATATATTTCTCTTTAGAATTTGGCTGAAGAAAACCCTGGCCTGCCTCTTCAATTGTTTCATAACATCTAGACAGTAAATAGAAAAACTGTTGAGTGCTTTACTTATAGCACAAGGTAAAAGAAATGTGAGGAGGTTAGTAAATAATAAAAAGAAGGTTACATAGATTTAGCTAAATAAACTTAAGAAAAATGGATTCAGCGTTCAGTATTCTGCAATAATGTACTGAAAAATTTTTTTCTTATAAAAGTATCATTCACATATTTTAAGACATAATTTCACGCGAGACTGGAATTGTTCTTTCTAAATGCACTTTGATAACTTTAACAAAATAAAATCAGGAAACAATGCATTTGAAAGGCATCTTTAAAAATTAAGTTCCGGAATAATAACTCAGTAGGAATCCATCAGTGAAGTTCTTGCTTTGTTCTCGCCCTTAAATATTCCTGTTCCACTTGCTGGTCCTTAAGGCATCAAAAGCAAGACAAAGCCTATCTAGGTCCTCAGAATACAAGCACTTACATATGAATAGAGGGGGATCTTGTAGGCTTGGGAGTCATCTACACACACTGACCCACAGAGTTTGACATCTGGGGCAATATACCTTATTGGAAGGAAAGGAAATCGGCATTTATTTTCCAGAAAATGCTACAATTCCCAATTCTACAGCTGGAATTGAATAAAGCATTTAAGAGAAAAAAAAAGAATCAAGAAGTAAATGTACATTCTCAAACTTTGCCTAGTATGCTTTCTTCTTAATAGTTCCAAAGTGAAAACAACAAAAATGCTCATTGATAAAGGAAAGTCTAAACAAATTGGGGCATGTTTATACAATGGAATGCTACACAGTAGTCATGAAAAATGAACTACTGACATGAGCTACAACATGGACAAATATAAAAAACATAATATCGAGTAAAATAAGAGAAAAATAACAGTACATAGTTTAATTCTCTATTTATATGTATTTAAAGAATAGGCCAAACTAATCTATGGTGATAGGTGTGAAAATAGTTAATGGTGTTGACCACAAAGAGGACAGTGATAAACTTTCTAGGGAGCTAGAAATGCTCTGTATCTTAAATGAGGGATAATCACACAAATGTTTATTATTGTATAGAATCATAAAAAGTTATAGACTGTGTGCACTTGTAATTGGTGTATTTTGCTCTGTTAATTATAATTCAATGGCACACATACGTACAACATATACATATATACACTCATACACACACACACATATATATATGATATATAGTGCATAATAACTCATCTTGTAAATGCCCTAACCAACAGGAAAACAATGAGACATTATTGGAGGTGCAAAAAAAAATCAGTATTACCTACTATGTTTTTTTAACCTCTTGTGCCCTTCTACCCAGTGGTGTGCTGGTAAGTTGTTAACAATGGTCATATGCACACTCACACACTCACAAGTTTATTGTAAGTTTGATAAACTCTGGGTAGCACACAACTTACAAATAATAATAAAATGTGCAATCCTATTTATAGCAAATTCTATACAACCACTTGATTTTACCCAATGTTTTCACTGATTTTTTTAAATCTTATTTTTTATTCCTCCACAATGCACTTGACATTTATAAATCAATACTTCAATGTAAGTTCTTTCATTGATCGTTGAACTCTTATACCCATGGCTAACCTACGGCTGCACATGGTGAATTAATGCTGATTTACCATGAATACAATTGAGAAGTTTGCTTTCATGAATAAGATGAAAGTGAAACAACAAAGACACATGCCATAAATCCAAATATTGAAAAAGTGTTTCCTCAATTTTTGTGCTATTTCAGTACAACAGCTGTAGACACAGCAGACATTTTAACTTTAACCAGCTTTATTAGCACTTCTTCATCACTTTATTGTTTAGACAATACCATCAAATATCATGTAATAACAAAGTAAATAATAAAATATGACAACAAAAAGAGCATAAATTAAAAATAGTCAAGCACTTTTCTGTAGTGTTTGCATTTTCAAAGTTTAAATTTTCTCACCAGGCCGAGGGTGGTGGCTCATGCCTGGAATCTCAGCACTTTGGGAGGCTGAGGCAGGCAGATTGCTGGAGCCCAGGAGTTTAAGACCAGTCTGGGCAACATGCCAAAATCCTGTTTCTACCAAAAGTACAAAAATTAGGTGGGCATGGTGGCACACCCCTGTAGTCCTGCTACTCAAGAGGGTCAGGTGGGAGGATCGCTTGAGCCCGGGAGGCTGAGGCTGCAGTGAGCCATGATTGTGCCACGGCACTCCAGCCTGGGCAACAGAGCAAGAGCCCATCTCAAAGAATAAGTAAATAAAAATAAACAATTTCATCATAGTCAAGTTCAAGCGACTGCTGTGACATACTAAATGTGAGGTTGGGAAGAGACGGGCAGTTGTCACACCATTATGAAGAACTCCCACCACACAGGCGCAGCAAATGTAAATAATCTCAAGAATATGTAAAGTAGTAAAACGTAGTCAAATAATGAGTGATGAGTTGCAAGAAATTATTTTGTCTCTAACTGTTTATTTAAGAGTAATTTGTAATATTGACTATATTTAGTGACTGGGTCTCAAATTCCTAAAAAATAACAATGCGTTCTTGAAAGCCAGTTTGAGGTGACTCCAGGTCACCATTGTTTCTGTCAATATTCACATTTAGTATACTATATATAGTAAAAATTTCCTCAAAGCAGAGTTTATATCCACCCCCTTTCCCCAAAAGCTTCTTTTTTCTGTCTAAACAACTTGACGTTGTACACCAGCACTTTTTGTGGTAGGACCAATATAAACACACTATCTTCTCTACTAGCCTGCAAGCTCCTTGCAGTCAGCCTTCTGTCCCAGAAAATCCCATGCATTCAGGACACAGAAGAGTAATGGGCACAAAGAGACCACCAATAAATATAGAAATGCGCTTCCTCTGACCACATTAATGTTCCACTCTTAACAGATTTGTTTGACCAGTACCCAAATTATTAGCCATGCTTATTATGGTTACAAAAAAATAGAAATTCAATTCAAAAGAGCTCATGCAAAACTGGTAAATTTTGACACACATAATTGGAAAGGATACTGGGTGGCTCAACTGAGAATTATAGAAAGAAATGCAGGAAAACCATGAACTCAAAACCAATGTCTCTAGAATTTCCTTTGGTCTTTGCTTAAAAAACATAATCTCTTGCATTGTAAATAGTAGATTTATTGAATCAATCCAACAAATATTTATTGAACATCTGCTACATGCTTGTACAGTGCCTGATGTTAACAACATTGTGAAAAAGACAGATACAATTTCTATTCTAATAGTCAACTCTCTAGTGATGATGTTATCAATAAATGATTGCAATGCGATGGGAAAAGCATTCTGCCAGGGGAAGTCCAGAGATCTCAGGGACTTATAGAAAGAGCACCAAAATTAGCCTTAAGAAGTAAGAAAAATTCCAGGAGAAATATTGTCCAAGCTAAGATCAGAAATATGATTAAGGGTTAGGCAGGTCAATTTCATTAAAGATAAATTTATCTATTGAATGTAATTTTGTGTTCTTCATCCTGGGAAAATATTGCTCACGTTTCCTTTTAGATTTCCCATGAATCTCTAGACCGGAGAGATTTAAGCTTATAAATATGACTAAACCAGCAAAATTTTAGACTCATGTTAGCTGGAAAGGAGTTAAAGAATTGAATTCACTCTTCTGGTCTAAATAAAGTAAGAAATACTTTGACTTATTTGCCATGCGGAGAAGACAGAATAATAAGCACAGTAAAAAGGTCCAAGCAAGCACTTAATATTTCTTCTCCTCCTGAACATAAAATCGATTTAAAAGAGATTAAGTTAATAATAGTGAAACATAAATTAACAGGTTCACCTTAGAAGCCATGTTTTTTGCGGAAAATCTGATCTGCATTAAACTACTTTCCAAAAAATACAATACGATACACTTTTATTTACTAAAACACATTTAAAGGAAGAATATTTCTTAGGCTCTTAACATGTGGAGGGAAAAATCTTTTATTTTTTAGGAGCCACATGCATGGATTTTTGCTCTAACAAATTAAGTAATTTATTTATTCTCTTTGCTCAGCATTATCATCTTCTAGGTCCGAAAGAGGCTGAAATGTGAGGGAAAACGATCCTCAGAGAGAGCCTTGGACCTGAATAAGCACCAGTTTATTCGCTCCTGCTGAGGAAAGATTAGAAATTTGACAGAATTTCTTTGTGAGAATGAAAACCCCGTACAGAGGATTAACTTGATATAACAGCAGTTTCATCAAACTAAGCAAAAAATACTTGTGAGAGAAAGGCAAAAACCCAAGTACAATCGAACAAGCTGAGCAAGGGAGACAGATATTATACACTGAAGCTGTGAAAATTGGCCATATTCTCCCCTAATTAATGGTATTGGATCAAGTTCAAGTACACTCATGACATCATGCTGTCGGCTAAAATTGTGGCCAAAAAAATTGTGACAAAAAAAAAATTGGCTACTATAGGTCGGGTATGGTGCTTAGCCATCAAAATGATTATATGAGAAATATTATTACCCTTATTTTTACAATTAGGAAAGCAGTGATACAGAAATAACTTACTCAGTTTTTAAAAATAGTGCTGCAGATAGGATTTAATTCTATTGAGAAAGCTGTCTTTTTTATTTTCTCTACTACACACGCAATAAAAATGGAAGAGATGAATAAATATGTAATAATGTTTTAAATAATAGCTTTTTATGAACTGCCTCTTCCTAAGAGTATTTTTTGTGAATTGCCTACAAGTAATCAGTCTAATGGTATTTTGGCAAATGGATGAGAGCTCCTTTCCTAACTAATTCCTGGGAATGTCTACATGATATGACTCTCCCTATCACAGTAAATATATATAATTGACATAAATCAATATATAAGACATACATACAGATTACAAGTTAGC
Organism: Macaca fascicularis; assembly: GCF_037993035.2. Taxonomy (NCBI): domain Eukaryota; kingdom Metazoa; phylum Chordata; class Mammalia; order Primates; family Cercopithecidae; genus Macaca; species Macaca fascicularis. Next base: position 70,169,366 of record NC_088392.1, on the reverse strand, counting down.
TCTATTATAGAAAATGATCATTTCTGGGTCATGTTACATTGAATCAGTTACCTTATCACAATATTAGCTAACATTCTATTGTCTTAAACTGCTTATGCTGCTATAAAGTAACATCTGAGGCTGAGTAATTTATAAAGAAAAAGGGTAAAGATTTGGCCCACAGTTCTACAGACTGAACCAGAAGCATGATGCCAACATCTGCTTCTAATGAGGGTCTCAGGAGAATTCCAATCGTGGTGGAAGGTGAAAGGGAGGGGGCATCACAGAGCGAGAAACGGAGCAAGAGAGAGAGAAAGAGATGCCAGGCTCTTTTTAACAATCAGCTCCCACGGGAATGTGAGAACACACTCATTACCATAAGGATGGCATCAAGACATCCATGAGAGATCTGCCCCCATGACCTAAACACTTCTCTTCAGTCCTACAATATTGGGAGGAAATTTTAACATGAGATTTGAAGGGGATAAATATCCAAACTATATTACCTAACCACAGTAATTTCATACGTTAAACACAAGGATGTGCTACTTTTTATAAGCAGAGCATTTATAGATTTCCAACTAGTGGGAAATTTCATCAGCTGCAGTTGTGTCTTCTTCCGTCTACAAACCCACAAAGGACGATTACTAATCAGGGTCTATTACATCCAGGAGCTGGCAGAAAAATCCTTTTGGTCCAAGAACCACCAGAGATTTACTTTCTGCTGACTGCCAGCCTTGTGCCTCAACCCTAGAGACCACATTACAAAAGAAAGCAGTTCATTTTATTCCCCTGAAGTACTCAGGTTCCATTGCTTTCACTGCTTCACATGGTTGCTCTGCCCCATAGTGTCATTTTCATCCCTTTGGGGCTCATTTTGTTTCTCAGCCTGGCTTTTAATGCCCGCCTTCTTGCTCCCCTTCCTATTGATAAACTTTTGAAAAAAGGAAGAACAATGAAAAGCAAGTTTTTTTTTTCAAACATATCTGCACATATGATACAACCAAAATTTGATAGATGAGCTTAAGAGCAGAATATAGGACAGAAGAAAGATGCCATGAACTTGAAGATAGCATAGGAGAAATTATTCCATCTGAAGAACACAGAGCAAAGATTTTTTTAAAGAAATGAACAGAGATCAGGCAACCTGTGTGACAATATTTAGTTTTCTAATGTATGTGAAATTTAAGTCCTGGAAACATACAAGAGAAAGCATAGTGTAGAAAAAAGTTTTTTTTAAATAGAGTGACCAAAATGTTTCCCCAAGTTTGAGCAAATATGTACATTTTTCAGATTCAAGAAACTCAGTGAATTACACGGAAAATAAATTTCTAAATATTTAAAAAATGTACGCATAGGTCCACAATAGTAAACTGCTGGAAAACAAAGAGAATTCTTTGAAAGTAGCCAGAGAAAAACATGTATGTGTGGAAACAATAATTCAAATGAGCAGTAACTTCCAATCAGAAACTACGGAGGCCAGATAACTGCAGGAAAGTACCTTAAAGCACAGAAAGAAGAAAACAACAGAGAGTAAACTCCAAGTTCTATTCACAGTGAAAACATTATTTAAAAATCAAACAGAAGTAAAATCATTTTAAACAAAGGAATGTTAAGAAAATTTGTGACCAGCAGATCTGGAAAAAAGGGAATACTATTGTAAGTTCTTCTAGTTAAAGGATAATTTCTTATAAAATGCATGGAAAATGATAAATTTCTCTAAAATATATAGAATTTTAAAGTAAATAGTTTAAAACTTGCTTTGTGGGGCTTGAAATATGTATAAATATCATACACATGACAAGAACAATATAATGTATGGGGCAGTAAATGGATTAATATTTTTCAAGCTTTCCTCATTATATGAGATGAGATTCAATATAAATATAAGCAGAGTATAAAAAGGTATGAGATATATTTTATATCCCTAGTAAAACCACTAAAATTCATGCCCAGGAATATAGTTTAAAATCCGATAGATAAAAAGTAAGTTTTCCAAAAGTTCAAATTATCCAATAGATGCTAAAAGAAAAAAAGATTGAGAGAAACGAAAAGCAAAGAGGAAAAAAACAAAAACAAAGTGGCAGACCTAAATCTATCTATAAGAGATTACTTTAAACATAAACAGATAGCTTAAAAGTTAATAAATGAAAAGCCATATACTATGCAAATAATAACATTCAAAGGAGGGATTGTCTATATTAAAATCAGATAAACTCCAAAACAAAGAGTATTAACAGAGACAAATAAGCATATTTCATAAGGAAAAATGTCAATTTATCAGAAAGACACAAAAATCATAAATGTATTTTCAAGAAAGCAACAGTGAAAGTGTAAGATTTTTCTCTACTGGAAAGCTAGCAGGCTAGCCTGTCACAGTTTGATAGATAACAGCAGAAACCAAGGCTCTTGGTTCACAGACAAATGGAAACATATTACTCACGGTAGTAACAGTAGACAGAGTGACATCCCATGCCATTTCGCTAAGCCCTGATTCCACAAGGTGATGTGATGAGAGCTAAGTGTTGTCCTTGGAGTGAGATGAATAACAGGAGAGGAATCCTGAGGTCGGGCATCCCTCATCTCTTATGCCCATTCTTATCACTGTTTCCTGGGTGACATTATCTTTATTTCCATGTAATATAAGTAAATACGGTATGTGGAGAGGAAGGAGACATCCCTATCATTACTATTCTGGAACATAAACAAATCTACTCTGGGGAGGAAGATGTAGGCGTCTATATCTCTATTCCCTGGAATATGAGGCATCTCTATCTTTCCAAGTCTGCCTGATTACATGAACATTTTTGTAAAGATAGTCTGGAACAAGTTGGTTATTAATGCCTAAATTTACAGAGATGTGAGAGACTCACTGAGAATTGTTTCCCAACAATTCCACTCCTCATTCCTACAGGCTTAGATTCTAGAAAATGTTCCCATGTGTATGCTACACTATTGGCCACTCTGAGTAATCTGACAAAGGCTGGGATTATATTCATTCAAGTCATTTCATGCATCATTTAATTAAAGCTTCTCTAAACAGAATTCCAGACAGCACAATGTGGCCAACCTATAGTATTGACTCTAGTCAGGCCCTGGAGGGACCCAGTTCTAGACAGCTAAAGCAATTCAAAAAACAATCAGGATGGCTTTCTCCTTAAATTTTTCTAAAGACTCGTCCACTGGGCCAATGTCATTGATCCATTTATGGCAGGATGCATTACCAGTTGTACAAAGTCTACATTCATCTTAAAAGAGGAAGTTTGAGGAAATTCAGTCATCAATAACAGCACTTGCTAATGTGTTGAGGCTGATCTGAATGCCTACCAGGGTCAAGGTGCTGTCATTGATCGCTTCAGTTAAATTCAGAGGCAAATTTCATACCACCTTTCTTAGTCCACTCAGGCTGTTATAATAAAATACCAAAAACAGCATGGCTTATAAACAACAGGAATTTATTTCTCACAGTTCTGGATGCTGGGAAGTCCAAGATGAAGGTGCCAGCATAGTCAGTGACTGGTGAAGGTCTACTTTCTGGTTCATAGATGCACTTGGATAAAGGCTTTCCAGAGCTTTTGGTGGTGGCTACACCCCTGTTGAAAGTGAACCTGTACCTCACAGGTTAGTTACTTTGAAGAGCGAAGCCCATCCCTCCCTACTTACACAGAGCGGTAGTGTAACGCCAAAGGTTCTTACCTTAGCCACGCCAAAGATTTGGTGTGGCGGCAGCTTGCGATGAGAGAGAGACACGGATCAGACCGAGAGAAAAAAAAAGCTGGAAGCTTTACTGAGCAGAGTGACAGCACAAAGCTTCCACAGCGTGCAAGGGGTCCTGAGCGGGGAGCCAGTGTTCGATTTTTTGATCACCTTTTAACTCTTTAAGGTGGGAAATACGTGAGGCGGGAAGATGTTACCAGAGTGAGAAACAAAGACAATTAACATGCCTTAGATCTTGAGGAAAACTGGAATTGTAACTTAAGTTTTATCTACTTTATAACCTTGCAGCGGCATGGCAAAGGAGACAGGATCTCACAGGATTTTACAAATTGCGTTTACAGGGAATTGGAATTGGGACATAGATAAGGTCTGCTGGTCACAGAAAAACGGGCTTTTAACATTCCTTTTAGTTTTCAGGGGAGGGGCAAGGGAGAGAGGAAGCGAGGACACAGGGAAGCTTACAGCAAAAGTTTCGCTGTTTATAGCTTTCTTGGGGGAAGAAAACACATGCACAAATTCTTACATTAGGAATATTTTAAGCGTATCTCTTCAATATTATTCATCCAGGACCAAAGTAAGTCCTGATACGGGAAAGGAGTGAGTTTCACAGCTTTCCAAGCCTCTACTCGACCCAGGAAGTCCAGCTGGAACCTCCTCTCACTAGTGTCCCAGCAATGGAGGGAAGACAAGCCATAGAGCTATCTGCTCTGAGCTGGGAAAAGAGGCTCGGCCCTGAGCCCATGTTGGTGGTAGCCTCCAGAGGGGCATTTCCAGTGTCCCCAGTCACAGCTGGGAACCAAAGGATAATGTCTAAATGAATTGAAAGTCATGAACCTTGTGACGGGGTGTAATAGGGAAGTGGATCACGTTACTGCTTTCCTGGGAGGAGAAACTGGTACATTACCCACCCCCTACCCCGAGACCTCAGTTCACCCTAACATGATCTCCTCCCACCTCCCGCATGAGACCAGGTGTCTCCACTCATTATCAGGCTACCTGAGGGTGAGCTGGCTTTTAATCTTAAGTGCCACCTACTGGAAGGGAGGCTGAACTGCAGCACCAAATAAAAGATCTGTCAGAAGGGTATAGTGCCAGTGCTTACAAGATAAGCTTCGGAGAACTCTGCACTCTTCGCCCCAGAGGAATTAGTGTGTTGGTTTATACATCCAATATATTGCTACAACAAGCCGTATTTGAGAAAGCCACCATACAAAATCCATCCACAACTAAGGAATGCATACAGAGCCTTGTCCCCAGTAAACACCCAGAAACAAAGCCAAATGATAATACAAAAAAAAAAAAAAAAAAAAACCCATAGTCACACCCTCAGGGGAAGAAAGAATAAATTTAAAAGTCCCTTCCAAATGATAGCAAATTAAAAAATAAAGCGTGATGGCTCCTTCAGGTGAGAAGGAATTAGTAGAAGGACTCCAGCAGTACAGAAAAGAAAGAGGCCAGGCACAGTGGCTCATGCCTGTAATCCCAGCACTTTGGGAGGCAGAGGTGGGTGGATCACGAGGTCAAGAGATGGAGACCATCCTGGCCAACATGGTGAAACCCTGTCTCTACTAAAAATACAAAAAAAATCTGGGCGTGGTGATGCGTCTTAGTCCCAGCTACTTGGGAGGCAGAGACAGAAGAGTTACTTGAGACTGGGAGGCAGAGGTTGCAGTGAGCCAAGATCGCGCCACTGCACTCCAGCCTGGCGACAGAGTGAGACTCCGGAAAAAAACAAAAAACAAAACAAAAAAAAAAGAAAATATTTTGACACCTCAAGAACACACTTGTTCTGTAGCAATGTATCCTAACCAAAATGAAAATTCTGAAAAAAAGCAAGACCCAACCATCTGCTGCCTTCGAAAAACTCAGCTAATGAGTAATGACACCTGCAAGCTCAAATTAGAGAAAGATATGTCATACACATGGAAAACAAAAAGAGTAAGGGCTGCTATTCTTGTTTCAGGTAAAACAGACTCTAAAACAAGAACTGTAAAAGAAAAAAAGACAAAGACCATTATATAACGATAGAGCTCAATTCAACAAGAATATTTAACTATCCTAAATATATTCACACCCAACACCAGAGTACCAAGATTTATAAAATAAAAACCAAAAGATATAAGAAAGGAGATAGATGGCTATACAATAATAGTTGGGTGACTTCAGCATCCCACTGGCAACACTAGATAGATTATTGAGGCAGAAAACTAACAAAGATTCTGGATGCTAATTGGATTCTTGAGTAAATGGACCCATTAGGCATCTACAGAATATTGTACCCAACAACTAAAGAATATATATTGTTCTCATCTGTACATGGAACATTCTCCAAAATTGACCATATTTTGGTGACAAAACAAGTCTCAATAAATTTTAAAAAGTCAAAATAATATCTAGTATTTTCTCAGACCACAGTGGAATAAGATTAGAAATAATTTTAATAATACTAAGAGGAACTCTCAAAACCACATAAGTACATGAAAATGAAACAATTTGCTTCTGAATGACTTTTGGGTTAACAACAAAAAAAATAAGACAGAAATAAAAAAAATTATTTGAAACAAACAAAAATAGAGAACAACATATCAAAACCTTTGGGACATAAGAGGCAAATTTAAGTGCTAAATATATACATCAAGAATGTAAAAGGCCAGTTGCAGTGGTCCATGCCTATAATCCTAGCACTTTGGGAGACTGAGGTGAGCAGATCACTTGAGCTCAGGAGTTCAAGACCAGCCTGGGCCACATGGCAAAATCCCATCTCTCCAAATAAATCCCCAAGGATTCATTGGGCATGGTGCCATGTACCTGTACTCTCAGCTGCTTGGAAGGCTGAGGTGGGAGAATCACTTGAGCCCAGGAGGTTGAGGTTGCAGTGAGTCATGATCACACCACTGCATTCCAGCCTGGGTGACAGAGTGAGACCCTGTCTCAAAAACAAAAAAAGATCTCAAATGAATAACCTAATTTCACACCTCATGGAACTAGAAAAATAAGAAGCTATTTCTAGCAGAAGAAAAGAAATAACAAAGATCCCAGCATGATTAAATGAAATTGAGACCAAGTAAATTATACAAAAAGTCAACAAAAGGAAAAGTTGGCTTGTTGAAAGGATAATCAAAATTGATAGACCACTAGCTAGATTAACCAAGAAAAGAGAGAAGATTCAAATAAGTCCAGTGTGAAATAATACCACAAAATACAAAACATCATCATAGGCTACTATGAACATCTCTGTGCACAGAAACTAGAAAACCTAGAGGAAATGAATAAATTCCTGGAAACATACAACCTCCCAAGATTGAACCAAGAAGGAATTTAAATCCTGGTTAGACCAATAATCATCTGTAATAGTTAATCAGTAATAAAAAAATCTCCCAACCAAAAAAGCTTCAGACAAGATAGATTCACAGTTAAACTCTACTGAACATAGAAGCGCTAGTACCAATCTTACTGAAAATACTCCGAAAAATAGAGGACAAGGAATACCTCTCTAACTTATTCTACAAAATTGGTGTCATCCTTACACAAAAATCTGACAAGAACACAACAAGAAAAGAAAAATACAGGTTAATATCCCTGATGAAAATAGATGCAAAATTCCTCAATAAAATACTAGCAAATTGAATCTAGCAGCACACCAAAAAGTTAATTTACCACAATCAAGTATGCTTTATTCCTGAGATGCAAAGTTGGCTCAACATATGAAAATCAATAAATGTGATTCACCAGATAAATAGAATTAAAAATAAAAAGCATACGATCATCTCAACAGATGCAGAAAAAGCATTAGATAATATCCAACACTCCTTCATGATAAAAACCATCAACAAATTAGACATTGAAGGAACACACCTAAAAATAATAAGAGCCATCTGTGACAAACCTACTGCCAACATCATATGAATGAGGAAAAGTTGAAAGCATTCCCCCTAATAACTGGAACAATATGAGGATTGTGGTCCAGTGTCACCACTTCTATTCAACATAAGACTAGAAGTCATGGCCAGAGCAATCAGGCAAGAGAAAGAAATAAAAGGCATTCAAATTGGAAAACAGGTAGTAAAATTATCTCTGAATGCTGGTGATATGATTCTATACCTAGAAAACCCTAAAGATTCCTCCAAAAGATTGCTAGTACTGATTAATAACTTCAGTAACATATCATGATATACAATTGATGCACAAAAATCAGTTGCATTTCCACCAACAATGAGCTGAGAACAAAACCAAGATCTCAATCCCATTTACAACAACTATAAAAAATAGAATACCTAGCAGTACATTTAACCAAGGGGATGTAAGATCTCTACAGGGAGAACTTTAAAACACTAATGAAACCAATCATACATGATACAAACAAATGGAAAAACATTCAATGCTCATGGATAGGAAGAATTAATATTATTAAAACAACCACAATGTGCAAAGCAATGTACAGATTCAATGTAATTTTTATCAAATTGCCAACATCAGTTTTTACAGATTGAGAAAAAGAAAAGTATTCTAAATTCATATGGATCCCCAAAATAGCCTGAAAAGCCAAAGGAACTGTAAGCACAAAGAACAAATCTGGAGGCATCACATTGCCTGACTTCAAATTATACCGCAAGGCTATAATAAATAAAATAGCATGGTACTGGTACAAATATAGAAGCATAGACTGATGGAACAGAATAAGAAATCCAGAAATAAAGCCACATACCTACAACAAACTCATCTTTAAGAAATTCCCCTGCCAAAAAAAATACATAAAATATTGGAGAGCGGGCACCAAATTCATTAAATGGTGCTGGGAAAATTGGCTATCCACATGCATGAAAATGGAGCCCTATTTCTCATTCGATACAAAACTTAAGATGGAATATAGCCTTAAATGTAAGACCTCAAGTTATAAAAATCCTAGAAGAAACCCTTTTCTGGACATCAGCCTAGGCAAATAATTTCTGACTAAGACCTCATATGACTAAAACTTCAAAAGTAAAAGCAACAAAAACAAAAATAGACAACTGCGATTCAATTAACCTAAAGAGTGTTTGCACAACAAAATAAACTGTCAATAGAGTAAACAGAAAATCTACAAAATGGTAGAAAATATTTGCAAACTATGCATGCAACTAAGGACTAATATCCAGAATCTATAAGGAACTTAAATCAACATCAAGGCATTTCCCTACAGCCTCTGAAACCTAGATGAAGGCTCCCAAGACTTAACTCTTTCCCTCTGTGCAATCATAGGCCTAACACTGTATGCAAGCCACCAAAGCTTTGGGGCTTGCACTCTCTGAAACAATGGCCTGACCTGTGACTCCTTTTAGCCTCAGCTGGAGCTGGAGATGCTGTAATGCAGGGTGCCATGTCCTGAGACTGCACAGAGCAGTGGAGCCCCGGGCCTGGCCCATGAAATAACTTTTCCCCCTAGGCCTCTAGGCCTGCAATGAGAGGAGCTACTAAGAAAGTCTCTGGAATGCCCTGGAGGCATTTTCTCCATTGTCTTGGCTATTAACATTCAGCTCCTCTTTACTTATGCAAATTACTGCACCTGGCTTGAATTTCTTCTGAGAAAATGGGTTTTTCTTTTCTACCACATGACCAGGCTGCAAATTTCCCCAGCTTCTATGTTCTGCTTTCCTTTTAAGTATAAGTTTGAATTTCAGGCCATTTATTTGTTTATGCAAATGAGCATTGGCTTTTAGAAGCAGCCAAGCTACATCCTGAATGCTTTGCTGCTTACAAATTTCTTCCCTATATCATCTCACTTAGGTTCAGAGTTCTACAGATCTCTAAAGCAGGTGCAAAATGCTGCCAGTCTCTTTGCTAAAGCATAGCAAGAGTGACGTTTACGCCAGTTCCCAATAAGTTTGTCATCTCCATCTGAGACCTCCTCAGCCTAGACTTCACTGTTCATATCTCTCTCACCATTTGGTCATGACCATTCAGCAAATCTCTAGGAAGTTTAAAATTTTCCCACATCTTCCTATCTTCTTCTGAGCCCTCCAAACTGTTCCAACCTCTGCCAGTTACCTGGTTCCAAAGTCACTTCCACATTTTCAGATATCTTTACAGCAATGCCCTGCTGTTCAGTACCAATTTTCTGTATTGTTCCGCTCTTGCATTACTATAAAGAATGACCTATAAAGAACGAGGCTGGGCAATTTATGAAGAAAAGAGGTTTAACTGACTCACAATTCCACAGACTGTACAGGAAGCACCGTTGTGAAGGCCTGAGAAAACTTACAGTCATGGTGGAAGGACGAAGAGGAAGCAAGCACCTTCTCCACACGCTGGAGCAGGAGGAAGAGAAAGTGAAGGAGGAAGTGCTACACACTTTGAAACAACCAGATCCGTGAGATCTCACTCACTATCATGAGAACAGCAAGGGGAAATCTGCCCCAATGATCCAATCACCAGCCACCAGGTCCCTCCTTCAACACTAGGAATTACAATTTGACATGAGATTTGGTTGGGGATACAGAGCCAAACCATACACCGGTTAACTAAGAATTAATGGGAGTTGAATTTTACTATTTTTTTCTGCAACAATTGATTGACCAAATGATTTCTCTCCTTTATCACTTAATGAGTTGAACTCCATTGATTTACCTTGAACTACATTAATTGTAGCAAGTCAGAAAGTGTTCCCTCTTTTTCTATTCTCTGTAAGGGTTTGTGTAAGACTGACACTATTTCTTCCTAAAATTTTTGTAAGAACTCACCAAGGAAGCCACCTATGCTTTTGTGGGAATGGTTTTAATTTCAAGTTCAAATTACCTTTGTCGGCAAAGGAATATTTCCAGTTCTATTTCTTACTGTGCTAGCTGTGGTAAGTTGTTTTTTTTTTTTTCCTAGAAAGTTGTACATTGTTATTCAAATTGACAAATGTATTGACCTAAAGTTAATAGTGTGGTGTTATAAACATCTGTAAGATTTATAATTATGTAACTATTTTCAATTCTGAAAGAGGTTCCTTGTTTTTCTCCTTTTTTTCTTACAGAAATGTTGTAGATATAGTCTCATAGGATTGAAATGTGGCTCCTATCAGGTAGGACTTTGTTTACACTGAAGTTTGGAAAATTCATGTCTGATTTTCTCTTCATGTCTGGTAATGATGATATTTCACTCATCTCAAAGATAGAAACTAAAACCTAATGCTCGCAGAGCTCACACTGGCTAATGTGGTGAGAAAGGAAAAAGCAAACATCCTGGTTTTGGAAAGAGGCTCCGAGAATTATTTTAAATTAATGCTTTAGGGAACTGATGTGGTATCACCTTGCTGTGATGGATACACACAGTTAATAAGAAGATGGACAAATAAAGCATACTCCATGCCCAAAGACAATGAGGCTCTGGTATATGCAAGATTCTGTGATCTTTAGACCACAAAGAAGTATCATTCAATAACTGTACCCCTCAAATATAGGATCCTGAAAAAAATGTAACATCCTCTTGGGCATGATTGTTCCACCTCCCATTTTTCTATGGATTCATCATGAGTGGGTGATTAAAACTGTTATATCAATTGCAAAGAATTACTTAAGTTTTAACATCACATACAGAGGTTAATTTGAGAGCGGCTAGACTCGGTAGACTTATAGCCAGCTTTCAAGCATTAAAGCATAGTATCATAAGTTGTACATGATATAAAGAAAAAAAACAAATAGTTCCTGTTATTACTGAAAACTTTAGTAAAAACAACACTTGGCTTCAAAAGACAAATGAGATACTTGATGAAACTGAAGCCTGGCAAAGAGAATGAACCTGCCCAGCCAATCTTGAGTAGTAGAGAAAGTGAGAGTGATGTTAGAATTCATTTAAGGAGGACCACAGAATAAAACCTTTTATTGTCTTAAAGAACAAAAGATTACGGGAGCCAAAGTATACATGCATAATTAGAGGTGGGCAGGCACAATCTGAAAAGCAAGTATGAAAGGTAGATATGTAAAGGTTCAGATATACTAAGTGAATATGATTCTTAAGAACCGAAGGGAGAATAATGACAAGCAAAGAAAGAGGAAGAAAATATGGTCACATAAGGAATTAAGTTTCAGTACAGGGTAATTGGGGAGACAGGTTGGGAAAGGCACAAAACATCTTTTTTAAGTGAAGATGGCTGATTATTATCTAATTCAGAACAAATATATAAACCTGACTTGTTGCTTATATGGAATAGCTAAAAGCCTTGTCTTCTCACATACTCATATAATTTCTATGTGGAAGGCAGTGAGTTACTATCACTGAGTTGGTGAATTATACAAAGGCTATTCAGACATGGATCCTGCTAAAATTTAATGGTTAAAATAGGTTGAACAAAAACTTTATCTGAGTGATACTTTTAAGAACTAGTCTCTCACAAGTATGTCTCTCAAATGTTCCTGACTGATTTTTATAAAAGTGTTTAATTGATTGATTTGTTTGTTTTAAAATTTTCTCATCTGGGTTATATTCCTAATTGGTGACCCTTAACCTTTCTCCTGGCTGAAAGTCCACCATGCCTCACTCATTAGGAGCCTTTTGTTATAGCTTTGCTACAATTCTAATATACTTGTGGAAAAAATGTATGATCATAAATGGTATATGAGATTTACCATATAGCTAAAAATCATTGGTAGGACACAGGAAAAAGGGATTCTTTCCCAGTAGAGGAATCAGAAAAGTCTCTATGAGGTGTAACTTGTGTCTTTAAGATTGAATAGCTTCAGGACAATTAAAGACAGAAAGAAGGTGTTCAGAGCACAGAGAACACTTCAGCCAAGAGAAGGACACACACAAAAGCCCCCAAATGAGAGGACGCACAGCCAGCCATGAGGGTCTGACAGAGGCCCCTGCGACCAGAATACAAACACAGAATTCAGTCCATAATGAGGCTGCTGCGATAGGCAGGCATCACACCATGCCTGGTCTCACAGAATGGTGGAAAACAGCCTCCATGTGGCTTCAAACCAATGAGAAGACACCCTGGGGTTTTAAGGAAGGCTGGTAGCTTATTCACATTTGTGTTCTGAAAATACCATTTAATGTAAAAATGTCAACGTAATGTAGAAAACAGGAACAGATTGAGAGTGAACTGCTAGTACTAGAAAGAGCAAAGCAAATTACATATGCTATTTAATTATTCAAGATATATTTGAATATGTACCAAGGCCAAGTCATGTGCTAGGTGTTACCAGAGTTATAAAAGAAGGTATGTATGTACACTTACATGTGTGTGTATGTGTGTGTTTATATTAACATATATGTGGATATACACATATACACATACTTAAATATACTTACACAAAGGAAACAACTTACACAATACTTGAAATAGCTTACATAAAGGAAATCTTTAAAATAATGTATATATTTGTGAGTGAATAACAAAAAGAGTAGTATAGATCACAAAGGCTATAAGAATATAGTAAAAGGGAGCATCAGAGTGTGCTAAAATATTTGGCCAATGCTTTATCAAAAAGATGGGATTTAAGAGTGAACATCAACATGTTAGTAAATGTTCCAGTTACCTGTTGTTGCATAACAAGCCACTCCAGAACAATATCAATCATTTCTTGTACTCATGATTCTGCAGTCTGGGCGTGGCTCAATAAAGCTGGTTTATCTTCAGCTGGGGAGGGTCCACTGGGCCTGGAAAATCAGCTTCCATAATAGCTTAATCACATGGCAGGCAAGTGGCTGCTCACTGTCAGCTGGGGACACAGATTGGATAATGGACAATAGTCTTTTCCTTTCCTCATGGACTTCCATACTTGGTTGCTTCCTCTTCTCCAGAGTATGTTGGCTTCAGAATAGTCAGTTAGTTCTCTCACATGGTGACTCAGTCATTCAAGAGCAGTATCTGAAATAGTTGGGTCTCTTAAGGTTAACCCAGAAATTTATGTGGCATTATTTTTGTCATATTCTGTTGGTTAAACAGTCACAGAGTCCATATCTAGTTCAAAAGGAAGAAACAAATCCCCACCTCTCAATGGAAGGAGCATCAAAGAATTTGCAGCCATCTCTAATCTACCATAAGAAAATGCATACAGATAAGGTGGATGTAGAAACTATTCAACGTCAGGGCACAGGAGGTGATTTCCACAATCAGTAATAAAAATAATAACTGAGATTCAAGGAGTAATTAATATTTGCCAGACATGGTAAAATATGCTTTGTAGGAATTATACAGTTTATTCATTAACACCATCTTATGAGGTAAGAATTATCATACTCATGTCACAGATGGAGAAACTACAGCTTAGACAGAAGAAGGAACTTGTCCAGCATCACAGACCTGGTAAGGAGCAGAGCCTGTGTTTGAAATGAGTCTGACTTAGAGTTTTAATGATTTAGTCACTATGACATGCTACTGATTGGTTAAAACAGAACAAAAATTTGAAACCTTTTGTGAGATAGGCAAATATTTTCACCTGTCAACTACATACTTACATTGAAATCACTGCATGTGTCAGCATTTGGGGAAGTAATAAAACTCTCTTATCAATGTACAATTGCCTCTGACAATTTCATTTTTGGATATTAAGAAGCTTATTGATTTCAATAAACGAGTTCATTGAATTGTAAATAGATGTTTATAACCAGCATTGCCATATCAATAATTCTATTATAAGTTCATAGTTTAACTTCATATTTGAATAAAAACAATGAGTTCTTAAGCTTAACTAAATTAGATTTAATGTTAGTATTCACGTGACAAACTCTTTTGAATAAAATTACACATGACACAGATGAAAAGATTATCTTTTAACTCTTTATCATTGATTATTTCAACACAAATGTGGTAACTTCAGGATAGTTCTCCAGGTGGGCTCAGACTGGCCCAGCTCTCCCCAGTTTCTCACTTGCAGTTCTCAAGAATAACTGTAGAATACTCGAAAAATCCCACATCCTGAGATAAGGCGAAACTGGCTAGAAGAGCTCACTCTCTGTTCTAATACCTCTCCCGGCGCCGTCTCCTAGATACAGGATTTCCTTCAGTGCTTTAGTCCAGAGCGTCACATCGTCCATGATGTAAAACCCGGGCAGGTTGCTTTTCCGGGTCCTTCGGTTGCAGTGCGAGTGCCGCATGCGCAGAGGAGACTCCATCCGCCATGGGCCGGTTTCCTGAGACTTGGACCGGCTGGCAATGAATCCTAGGCTCCTGTGTCCCTTGTTACCTATCTGTAAGGAAACCGCTTCGTGCAGCTTGTAATGTGTGTAGGCGTCTGTCTTACCAAACTCAAGACAACTTGGTAACCAGCACACAATACTGGTTTATAGTAACCACTAACTTCCTCAGAAGCAGCAAACTTTTAGAGTTTTTCAATTTAATTATGGTAAGTAAACATGTAAAAACAAAGTGTAATAATGAAAATATGACTAAAATATAATACATGTATAGTGTTTGAATTGTATATTCTTAACATAAAAACATTATTTGTTAGCTAAATGTGACGTGGGAGCTAAAAATGTTTCTAATAGCTATCAACTCACTTTTTTTGTTGTCTTTATCATTATGGCTTATCTGAGGGACCCTAAGAAATTTAATCCAAAATAGATGTGTCTAATTTTAGACTGAGATTTGTATTGTATTATATTTATTAATACTAAAGCACCTTCTGATTCACTTCAGAGGATAGTAACATTTAGATGGTTCATACAGCATGATTCTTAACCTCACTCTGTATTTTATCTGCTTGATGATATTAATATTTTGTAATAAAATGGCATTTCTAACACGAAGATAAATCATATTTCCAGCTAATCCTCAGAACACTCGTTGGAGCTAGCTTTCTGATAAATATAGGCTTTTAATTTCTAAAAGAAAAGAACAGAGAACTTAAGCCATTGAACAAAGATGGTGACTAATACCTGTTCTGTTCTTAGGGCATCAGATAAACTATTCCAAAGGTAAGGAAATGAACAGGGACCTACCCCTAAGACTGAATTAGCCAGTCTTTTGTGGTATACTAGAAGGTACACAGGCTTTGAATTTAATGCTGTTTATTTTTGTAAAAATCATATGACGTCCTAGACTAGGCATGCAGGAGAGGAGCTTTAGCTTCAGTGAGACAAAACAAGTGAAGGAGTTTCTTTCCCAGGAGATGTGTGTGTTGTTGTTGTTTGCTTAAGTCTGTGTTTATCCCAGAGGCTCCAGCGGGAGAGAGGAGAGCAAGCATGAAAGGGAGAATGATATGTGAGGAAGTCCTTACATTTGAGGAAGATGAGGTGGCCCAAGAGACCTGAGCAAAGAGCAGGCTAGTCACCTTGAATCAAAAACCTCTATTCCAGTCAGGCATGGTGGCTCACGCCTGGAATCCCAGCACTGTGGGAGGCTGAGGCGGGAGGATCGCTTGAGCCCAGGAGGTGAAGGCTGCAGTTAGCCGTGAGTGTGTACTGCACTCCAGAGCTTAGGCAACAGGGAACAGGGTGAGACCTTGACTAAAAAAATAAAGTAATAAAAAGCAAGCACTCTACTCCTACAAAAACCAAAACATAATAGAAACAAGCTTTTCCTATTTTTTTCTTCCTTCTTTTTTCCCCCCATATATTAGACTTAAATTTCAAACTCTCTCTACTTTCCTTGATCCCCACAGAGCTTAACACAGCCCTACAGCCCCACAGGTGGAAGACTTGTAATGTACACTGAGAGATGAGCACAGTTTTTTGTTTCATGGAAAGTTATCATGTAGGTTTCAATTAAAAAATAATAAGCCTATGTCCCTCATAATCTCATTCAATTATGTTTTACGGTTTCCTTTTATGGAGAAGACATCTTCTGTGGCACCTCTTGGTGTTATGAATTAACGTAATTCACTCTCTGTTAAATATGGTAATTTCTTTTCAAGTTGAAAATATATCTCTAATGGTGTAGAATTTAGTCTCTCGAAGCCTTTGAAATACCAAAGAAGGGGAAACTGACCCTCTGCCCTGCTGTTGAGGAAAATGCACATTATTTGATCAGCCAGAGGAGAGAGCAGCATTTGTTTAGTGACTTGTGAACATCTCTATTATCTGCTTTATTTAAGGTGGAAAAACCACAGTAGTAGCTTACTTTGGAGCTCTTTGTAACTAGAGTTGGCCTACCCTAAAGCACTAAAGTTCCTCTGAATTCGGTGTCCTTATATGTCAAATGGAATAGACTGCAGGGTTGTTTGTAAATATAATAATGTATCTGGAGGACAGAGGACCATGTAACACGGTGAGCATTTGATAGATTTTTGTGGTTGGCATTATTTCTCTCGTATTAGTTAACTACAGTGTCATCATGGAAATGAAAGAAAGATAATCTTCTTATTTGTAGCTGTTTCTTCTACTCAAAGATTTTGTATGCATTTGTCTGTGCATGACAGGTCCTTCCACCCTACTCTACCACCCGCCTGCACCCCATACATGTCTCTTGTTAAAAATTGTTATTCAGAGCAAAGTGGAACACACTCATTTATCAAGAACCACAGTTCACACTCCAAAGTAAATAGAAGAGTAAAGTCTGTAGGGAGAAAGGGAAGAAATGAGGGTTTCAACCCATCTCCTCTGAGAAATAAAATTTCTATTACAAAAACATATTTACTACACCATGTTGTCGGGAAGATCTAGCTATATTATTTTTCCCATGACATATGCATCAAATCTTTGTGAAACAAACATTTTTATATAAAGTAAATGTATCAGTAAAGTACACTAAGTATATTGCTATTGGTATCAGTCAAGATCCTTGACCCATTCTTTAGCTACTGAAGAAATGTTTTCAAGATAATATTCAACTACTTTCAAGATGTCTGACAAATCTATTGAATTAAATTCTCCCAGTTATATTCATTGAGGTCCTTATCTTATCCTTACTGCTTTATTATAATTGTATGGCTATAAATCTGACTACAAGTATGGTTTCAGAAAGACTATTTCATTTTGGGAAAAGCAAATGATAAAATTTATAAAATTTTATTTTTAAGTGCTTCTGCTTATAAGATTTACAATATATTAGCTTTCCATTAGTTTGCAGAAAATACTTTTAATTATGTATCTAGTTCCCTGAGAAAGTTAATTGTGATTTTTCATTCATTTTTGGTAGGTTATATGATTTTTATTTCTCCATGAAATGGACTGGGATCCTCCCACTCAGATGTCCATGATTTATTACTGACTGAAGCAGCTTAGATTGGTAAGTTCACAAGCTGGTTCTCTTTAATACCCTACTGTGCATGCCATATGGGCCTGCTGTTTACCGTGCACTCCAGTTTTTCAAATATTCCCTCGCCTATTTTTTTAAAAGATACGCTGCTATTTTAGTAAGCTCTTCATTAACTTCAGATTATTGTTTTTGTGTTTTATTTTCCCTGTTATAAGATACAGAGTAGAAAAATAAAAAGTCTAAATCAATATCCTAGACATTTTCAAGCAGTGTCACTAATTTCATTGATTTATGTTTAGGGACTCATTTATTTCCTCCCATGGAACTACATCTCTAAAAATACTTCAATAGCATCCATGGAAGTTACCTTCCTACCTTCTTGTTCTAACACAATTAGAAATAACAAATTGTGTTTTCTATTCTCTATGTCTAATGCAAACTACTTTTTGCTTATAGACTAATGGTCACAGTGTTCAGCTCTTGAGTCAAAAGATAATACTCCATGTTCTCCCACTCTCATTTGTCATAGTGGCCAGTCTATGTTTCTCACAAGAATGTTGAAGATAGTCTCACAATGCCCCAGCCAAGTTCCATTTCCAAAGCAGTGAATCGTTACTATTCCTTTCACTATTACCTTGAAATATATAATAAACAGAATATAATAGAATAATATAATACTTCTGAAGCCATGACCCATATGATACAGTCTGAAATCAGTATCAAATTTAAAGAATTGTAGCTCCCCAGATGCAATTCTACCCTTTATTTACATTTCACAAAGCAGATGTTTCATAGCAACACATATTAAAAATGGTCTAACTTTTTGATTACCTAATATCCCCACAGTCTGTGGAAGCATCCCATTCTGTTTACAACACTATTTTGTCTCACCATTGTGCACTCTTGGGCTGTACCTTCTTGCCTAATAACACCCCAAAACATCAAACCCCCTCTTCACCTGCATACCTGCCTCATGTAGATATTCTAGTTCATCTTCAACTCTTATCATTTATTTCATGAAAATAAAACTGTTCTCTCTACTCTTTGCATCATCAAAAAATAGGTAAAGTAGTGACATCAGCAAGATGGCACAAGATGGCATAATAGGACTTGTCAGCACTCCTCTCAATGCAGAAACATCAATTTGAACAACTATGCATGTACAACAATACCTTCACAGTGCTATGAAACCAAGTAAGAGATTACAGCACCTGAGTATAACACAGGAATAAGAAAAGACACGCTGAAGAGGGTAGGAAGGACAGTTGCACATTACACACGTCAGCCTTCTCCAACCTACCTAGCATAGTACAGAGAGAAATATCTACTTTGCAGGAAAGAGGAGGGAAGTGAGCACCCAGTTTTGCTCAGACCATAACACTAGGCTCCCCGGTGAAACCCAGAGCCAGTCAGGCCCTCATGGCACAGGTTCCTGGTTAGCACTTGTAGACTGAGTGGCCAGGCCCCTACAAGCCAGGCCAGGACCTGGACAGCTATTTCTCAAAAGATGACTTAGGGAACATGACACACCGGGGCCTGGTGAGGGGTGGGGGACAAGAGGAGGGATAACATTAGGACGAATACCTAATGCATGCAGAGCTTAAAACCTAGGTGACGGGTTAATGGGTGTAGCAAACCACCATGGCACGTGTATACCTATGTAACAAACTGCACGTTCTGCACATGTATTCCAGAACTTAAAGTATAATTTAAAAAAAAAGAAGACTTAGAAATGGCCAACAGGTATATAACAAAGTGCTCAGCATCACTAATCTTCAGGGAAATGCAAATTAAAACCACAATGAGATGTCACCTCACACATGTTGGAATGGCTATTACCACATTATCAAAAAGACAAAAGATAACAAGTGTTGAGGATGTGAAGAAAAGGGACCCCTTGTACACTGTTGGTGGAGATGTAAATTAGAATAGCCATTGTGAAAAACAATACAGAGATTCCTCAAAAGATTAAAAATAGAACCACCACATGATCTCACAATACCACCACTTGGTGTCTATTCAAAAGAAAAGAAGTCAGTATATCGAAGGGATCCTTGTGCCCTGATGTTTATTGCAGCACTATTCACAATAGCCAAGATACTGAATCCACTTAAGTGTCCATCAATGAATGAACAGATAAAGAAAATTTGTTATATACACACAACGGAATACTATTCAGCCTTACAACCCAGCCTCCCTTTCCTTCCCAGTTCATACACCGTCTGTCATTTACACGACCTCACTCTTAGCCAACTGTCAGCACATCCCAATTTATCTGTTTGCGGATAAGATTTAAGATGTTACCGGCTGGGCACGGTGGCTCAGGCCTGTAATCCCAGCACTTTGGGAGTCGGAGGTGGGCGGATCACGAGGTCAGGAGATGGAGACCATCCTGGCTAACACAGTGAAACCCCGTCTCTACTAAAAACACAAAAAACTTAGCCGGGTGTGGTGGCGGCGGGCGCCTGTAGTCCCAGCTACTCGGGAGGCTGAGGCAGGAGAATGGCGTGAACCCGGGAGGCGGAGCTTGCAGTGAGCCGAGATCGCGCCACTGCACTCCAGCCTGGGCCACAGAGCAAGACTCCGTCTCCCCCCGCTAAAAAAAAAAAAAAAAAAAAAAAAAAAAAAAAAAAATTTAAGATGTTACCATCCCAACGTAATATGAAACTCTTAAAGTTCCTTGAGACCCCTTCAGGACCCAAAGATGTTCATTTTTGATGGTGAGATATTAAAAATCATAGGTATGAAGGGAATATGGAATTTCAAAGCTGGTCTATTTCACGACCCTCTTTTGATGCATTCGAATATTAAGATCTAGAGAGAGGAAGAGGCTTGATCAGAATCACACAATAAGTCAGTGACTGACCAAGGCCATTACGCATGTCAAATCCAAGGGCTCCTTGCCCATTCAGATCATAGCTTATAGATGCCCATGTAGTCAACTGACTACCCTGAAAGTTAACCTTCAGCCTATAGGTCTTTGTGATGCTTGCCAAACATACTCGCTTGCCCTCTAAGCTGAGGGGATAGGAAGCAGCTGTAGGTTTTGTTAATATTGTGAGGGATCCCAAAGGTTATATGAACCAATTCCATAATGTAACAACTTACTGAGAGGAAGTGGTAGGAGAAAGCAAGTGAGGAAGGTTAAAGATACTTGTTCCTAAATTCGTATTTAAAACCAGTGAGTTTCAAATCTGGGCTATGACTCAGAAACATCTGTAACTGTGTTGGCAAACTAGGGTAACTAGGGGAATTACTTTAAGGTGGGTTATAAACATAAAAGCAAAAACTATAAAGTCTCTAGAAGAATACATAGGACAAAATCTTTGCCATCTGGGGTTGGAAAAGATTTCTTGATAGGATGCAGAAAGAGATAGCCCTACAAAAAAAGAGAAAACTTATCAAAAGACACTATTAGGAAAGTCAACTGGCAAGCTACAGAATAGAACATATTTGCAAAACATACATTTGACAAAGGACATATCCAAGATGTAGAGTGAACTCATAAAACTCAAAAATATAAAGAACAGTCTAACTGAAACATGAACAAAAGAACTGAGGAGACCTCACAAAAGAAGGTTGCCCAATAAGCACAAGACCAGGTGCTCAACATCATTAAATATCAGGAAAATGCAACCAAATTCTCTTATATAATTAGCGGAAGTGTAAGTAAAACAGCACAACCATTTTGGACAAAGGCTTGTCAGTTTCTTGTTTAACGGCAAACAAATAAATTTAAAAACTACCCTATAATCCAGCAGTTCCACTCCTAGGCATTTATCCAAGAGAAATGAAAACACATGTCCTCAAAAAGACTTGCACAGAAACGTTTGGGTTTTTGTTAGTTTTTTATTAGTTGAAAAATAAATTTAAGGAATAGAAGTCTCTCAATTTATTCCATTGACATTTTATCCCATAAATCTAATTTTTAAAAACTTAACTGTCAGTGAATATTTTCTCACAAGAACTAGCAGATAAAATATGAATTAATGAGTAGCAAATTAATGTTAATATTAATCTAGAAGGAGTTGATCATACTAAGATGCTTATTCTTTTTCTGGACATACATTTTTATTAATATAATTTAATGTAAAATATATATAACACAAATATAGTTATGCCATCAAACTTGTTTTGGTCCATTTGCTAACATTAAATATGTCAATAATGAAAATGGATTTGCAGAAATTTTAATTCCACAGTTTATCCCTGAGTTTCAGCTCTTGTGTAGGATCAGATTTTTACTAGATTATTTTAATTATATGTACCTAAAATGGAACATGGGACTTAACAGAATACACAGGAAGAGGTTATCAAAAATCAGAGACGAGACCCCAAACTGAACTCAAGGACTCCTGGTTGCACTGGGGCTCAATAGATGTCTCTAGGAGCCACTCCAGATCATCAAGTTAAAGGTGGAACCAGCCCAATGAGACACAACCGGCATTAATAATGAGCTCAGGGTGGAAGCCTGTTGATGCCCAGCAAGGCAGGCGGAATTAGAAAAGATCAGGTGCTGCCATAGATCACTTCCCAAAGAGAACAATAGATACTGCGGAAGACCTGATGCAACACCAAAGGCTACACAGGAGCCATTTAAAATTAAGTAGATGAGTTGCTTTGGCTTCAGTTTATTGGTCAACAAGTTGGAAGAATTATATTAATATTTTCTGTGCCAATAACATATGGTTGTCATAAAGATGAAATAACCCAATGAATTTGAAATTTTTAATATTTTCATGACATTTATAATAATAGGAAGAATAAGAATAAATGGGACAACCTAACAAAGAAGAGTAATTAAGCTGGAAAGTAAGGAAGGGATTCTGTGTAATGCGATGAATTATTCTTTATGCATTGAATATCTATGATTGTGTACCTATCTCAAGATTATTTTGGGAATCACTGTCTCTTAGGGTGTATTCCCATGAGCAAGGGTATTTAGAAGTAGGAATATATTTTATCTTCCCATACAATCTATAGCCCTTGAAAAAATATGTTAAAGGATTTTGTTTCGTTCTAATGAAGAGCAGACTAATGACTCTGAAGTAGGTTTGTGGCATGATGAAAGAGGGAATACAAATCTTTAAGATGAGCAAGTAAAAAACACAAGAGTAAATAATGACTAGTTTTGTGTAGGAAGAAAAAAGAGACATTAATAATTTACTTCATTTTGTTTGGTTTAATAAGAAAAATATCAAAACATCAGATCAAAGCAATAGTTTCAAATCCAACTTCACTTCATGCACTGATAATAATTTATAGGCCAGAGGAAGAGATGAACTGCATGGATTATTTAAAAGGCACAATATTTTCTCTTTGCTTTCCTGTTCAAAAACAAGTACAGTTTTCAAAGAGAAGAGAGAAGAGTTGTAGAAAATGCTATAACAAGACAAATTGTAAAACAAAAACAAAACAGATTCTACTCAGTTATTAAATAAAATTTAAACCAACCAAAAAAAAAAAAATCCTTAAAGTGACCTAACTCCCCACCCCTGACCACTGGTTTTATAAAATTATATAGCCTACATTTCTTTGACAGTTCATCAAATGAATAAAAATATGCCTTTTGTAAGTGCTATTCATTTTAGCAGAAGAAAATTTTAAAGCAGTACATAATGGCATTTCACTGCATGAATTAAGTAGGATTATAAAGTCTTTACACTTTAGGAAAAGCCCTTAAACACATGGGATTCCCTCAGTTAACAGGAAAAGTAATCTCAGGGTCTATGCATGAAATCGCCTTACTAATCTCAGCTGGCCCTTTCTCATTGTTCCTAGACCAAAAATATTTAGATGTGCCTTCTTTTACAATCAAGTTTTGGCTCTACTTCTGCTGAGTTATTTGCTCCCAGCTTAGCTGCTGCTGTTCTCTTGCCACAGTAATAAGGCTTCTAAAATTTGTAAAAAAAAAAAAAAACAGGATCACAATTTATAAGATTTAGTTGATAATTTCTATCTACTAGTAAGGCTGTATGTTGTAGCAGAAAGAGTGAATTTAAATTATGGTTAGACTATTTATTATCTGCATGCACTTGGGAATTTACTTAAATTCTCTGAACTTTATTTCCGCATCTGTAAAGTTGTCTGAGAGTTGCTGTGAGAATTAGAAACAGTATATTCAAATTATCTTATCCAATGCCTGACACATTTTAGGTATAAAATAAATGGTTTCATTATATTTTATTGTATTTCTACAATTAAAAAATCATAATTTGGAACTATTAAGTCTAATTAAAATTATGAAATCTTCAAACTTTCTAATAGAGCACCCTAAAATATTTTCACATTCATTATCACTATTGTTTCTCACAAAACAACCTACAAGGCAGACAAGATGGATGTTATTTAATTAACTTATTTATGTTTAGAATTGTTATTAAAAATTTCAACTTTTATTTTAAATTTAGAGGGCACATTTGTTACATGGGTATATTTCATGATATGGAGGTTTGGGATATCAATGATACCATCACACACAGAATGAGCATAGTACCCAGCAGTTGGTGTTTCAACCCTTGCTTCCCTTCCTCCCTTCCCCGTCTAGTAGTCCCCAGTGTCTACTGTCACCATCTTTACATCCATAAGTACCCAAAGTTTAGCTCCCACTTATAAGTGCGAACATGCAGTATTTGGTTTTCTGTTCCTGAGTTATTTTGCTTAAAATAATGGCCTCCAGCTGCATTCATGTTGCTGCAAAGTACATGATTTAATTCTTTTTAACGGCTGCAAAGTATATCATGGTGTATCTGTACCATATTTTATTTATCCACTTCATTGTTGATGGACACCTAGGTTGATTCCATGTCTTTGCTATTGTGAATAGTGATGTGATGAATACATACGCGCATGTCATTTTGGTAAAATTATTTATTTTCTTTTGGATATAACCTCGTTATATCCAAACGATATATTGCTGGGTTGAATTATAGTTCTATTTTAACTTCTTTGAGAAATCTCCAAACTGCTTTCCATAGTGGCCAAACTAATTTACATTCCCATCCCTTTTCTCTGCAGCCTCGCCAGCATCTGTCCTTTTTTTGATTTTTTAATAATTGCCATTCTGGCTGGTGTGAGATGGTACCACATTGTGGTTTTGATTTGCATTTCTCTGATGACTAATGATGTTGAGCATTTTTTCATGTTTGTTGGTTGCATGTGTGTCTTCTTTTGTGAAGTGTCTGTTCATGTCCTTTGCCTACTTTTTATTGAGTTGTTTGTTGTTTACTTATTTAATTGTTTAAGTATTTATAAATTCTTCATATTAGACCTATTTGACTCCTTTTTGGTTCCATATGAATGCTAGAATAGTTTTTTCTAATTCTGTGAAAAATGATGTTGGTAGTTTTATAGGAACACCATTGAATCTGTAGATTGCTTTGGGTAGTATGTCCATTTTAATATTGATTCTTCCAATCCATAAGCATGGAATGTTTTTCCTTTTGTTTGTGTCATTTATGATTTCTTGTGTTGCTCTTATAAATGGGAATACATTCTTGATTTCGCTCTCAGCTTGAACATTATTGGTGTATAAAAATGCTGTGGATTTTTATACCTTGACTTTGTATCCTGAAACTTTACTGAAGTCATTATCAGTTCCAGGAATGTTTTGGAATATTTATTCCAAATATTCCAAATATGATAAATATTGACCAGTGTTGGTGGTAAGAATTAGTACAAATCTGAATATATTGTGACGAAACCCCCCCAAATTATTGAGATAATGTGAGATAAGGTAGTATGATAGAGAAGAATAACAACTCCAAAAGTTTTATTGATATGATAAATATTTGGAATATTTATCATCATATCATCAGTGAAGAGAGATAACACTCTCTCTCTTTTCTTATTTGGATGCCTTGTATTTCTTTCTCTTGCCTGATTGCTCTGCATGGATTTCCAGTATTATGTTTAATAGGAGTGGTGAGAGTGAGCATCCTTGCCTTGTTCTAGTTCTCAAGAGGAATGTTCCCAGCCTTTGCCTGTTCAGTGTGATGTTGTTATTTCATTTTAAGAATACGGAAATGAGGATTCAATGAGTTGTTCAAATAGCTGGTATATAGTGGGTCAAGGAAGTAAATCTATATGTATGACATTGAGCTTACTATATTCTGTTGCTGGGAGTAGGAGAAAGCTAAGAGTTTTATGGTCTTCTCCCCTAAAATTGTCCTCATGTTAGTTGATGGCAACTCTGTCCTTTCATGTAGCCAAGGTCAAACTTTTGGAGCTTTTATTCTTCTCTATCATACTACCTTATCTCACATTATCTCAATCAATAATTTTTTTGGGGGGGTTCTTAACAATATATTCAGATTTGTACTAATTCTTACCATCAACACTGGTCATCTTTCTCCTGAATAACTCTCACATTTCTACTACCCTATACCCCCAACCATAGTCAATTATCAACACAGCAGCCAGAATGACTTCTTAACAATATAAGTAAGATGATGTAACTCTTCTCTCAAAATCCTCTGATGACTTTCCGTTTGCCTCAGAGTAAACAAGAAAGTCTTTATAACAGTCCACAAGACTACATGTCCTGACTCCAGATAATTATTTGCTTTCCTTCTCATGTTCTCCACTGCAGTCCCACACCAATTGAACTTACCCTGAGAGCTCACATGAGGTGCTCCTGGGATAAACTTTCCCCAAACAGTATCATGGTCAGTTTCCTTACCTTCTTCAAGTCTTTGCTAAAATGTCACCCCTCAGTGAGGCTTATCCCCAACCTCCCAATTTAACATTAGAAATTATCTCCCAGTGCTTCAGATCCTCTTACCCTGATCTATTAATCTTTCTTTCATTGTATCTTTTTTCTTTCTAATAATCTGTATAATTTGTTTATTAATTGAGTCCATTACATTCTTGCTCCGCCTGCCATCTCACCTTAGAACAAAACCTTGAACAGTTTCCTCCCTAAACACACCACATGTATACATACACATGCACATACACATACATATGCACATACACATGCACATATACATACAAATACACATGCACACACACACATACACATGCATATACACATACACATACACATACGCATACACATATACACATGCACACTCCCTCACACATGCACATACACATCCACATGCACGTGTTTGATTGCTTTTAACAGATCTACTCTTCCTGGCCAGTACACCATAGCTCAGTGTTTCTCAAAATATTGTCCATGTATCATTAGAATGGAATTTACAAAGGATTGTTGATTAATAGCATAAATCCTGAGCTCTCTCCTAGAAATGCAAAATTAGAATTTCTGGGGCTGGGTCATATTAGTAGGATCCCTTTGCAGACTAGAATTGGAAAAAATTGGCTAGTCTTTTCTTTTTTCCCCTTTTTCTTTCCTCCATTTCAGCTGTAGTTTTTCTTGAAAAAAAAAAAAAATCTGTGAAAACAAACATCCCCCAAAGGGCCAGTAATTGAAACAGGGGAGTGTGTTCTCACCTTCTGTAGGCCACTCTGGAAAAGGAAAAGCACTGATAGGGGTCAGTGTCAAGATGTTAAAGTTGAAATATTTTATTTCATGACAGAGGTTAAAAATGCAGCCACCATGTCACATGGCCTTTTAAAGTAATTTGTTTGCATTTCTCTTGTTTTCTGTCCTACTTGTTTGGAGTAATTCTGTCTTATGGAACAGATAGAGTTATCTGACGTCCTCTGTCCCTCTCTATTGTCATAATCACCTAGGAAAACCTACAAGGGGATTTTTAGGCTAGCTCTGCTCCAGACATTGGGAAGAAGCCTTCTCTTTTCTTGGCATTGATGCTCCTCACTTCATCTCACTACTATCCTGGTGAGACATGATAATATAATTAGGAGCTTGGCCTGGATGAAAGGAACTAAAGATTAACTTAGTTTTAGACCAGAAGCGTATTTGTGGTCTGACTTACCTTACCAGTTCTGGTGGTGCCATATAGGAAAAGCAGTCTTTAGCTCACACCAATGGAAGAGCTTTAGAGAGTCCAAGAATTCCCTAAAATTATTTGCAAAATGCATTTTTGGTATTCAGTATTTTTATGGAAATAAAGTACCAAACTTTCCTTAAATTCTAAAAAGTTTCTGAGCACCAAAAGAGATTAAAAGCCTCTTCCCTTAGGATTCAAGATTTCGTTAGAATTAATGTCCTCATAGAAAATTCTCTTCATATAAACAAATAAGTACCTTATCTGTTTACATTTGCCTTGCAATAGTGTGGTATCAAATATAGTTAATTCTAATTCTGTTCATTGTTAACCTCCGTCACTACTCTAAGAAAACATGCATGCTTTTAAACATTTTTTAGGAGGAGGGTCCCTCTATGATATCCGAACTGGCTTAGAATTCCTGGGCTCAAGGGCTTCTCCTGCTTCAGCTTCCAAAGTATCTGGGACTATGGACTTGAGCCACAATGTCCTGCAATGCATACACTTTAACTTGTCCTTTCTGTGACTTACTCGTAAGGTATGAACCACCAGAGAATCCCAATGTCTTTGAACAGGGATTGAGCTATGCCCATATTGAACAATGCTTTGGTTTGGATCCCAGAATCTATTATCAAACCTTCAAACAGCATCTAGCCTAGAAATGGTCTTTTATACTTAATTCAGTAATGAGAAAATATGAGACATAAGTTTTCAAAATCAAATTCTAACTTAAATGTATACAACAACAATTCTTAAAGGAAATTTGAGTATTTTACTTCCTATTCGTTTATTGTTAGCACATAAGATTTAAAGTATTCTGGGGTTTATATTAGAATTAAAATATTTTCATTTGAACAGGAATTTGCAATTGACTTTATTTTCCTCTTGTTTTAATTTAAAGCCAAATGCATTTTTATCATATTTGAACATTTAGAATAAATCCAATAGCAAATTATCATTTTTCTTTTTTGTTTCATTTATTGGGAAATCTTTTTTAAGCTCCTATATTGTTCAAGATATGGTGTGGGTTATTTAGAAACATTAAAAAATGTAAAGATGTATATAATCTCAGTCTTGCACTCCAGAGGCTTATAATCTTAAAAGATATATGAGGTGCACACACCTATAGCTACAGAGCAAAGCACTAAAGGGTGTACATATGTTATAGACAATAAATCATACGGAAGTTCAGCTGAGACAGTACTCTGTGTTGGGGTGTGTTAAAGAAATGTACCACCAGTTATTTACGTGAAAGACAAATGTTAGCCTATTATAATCATAGAATTCAATATTCAATTTATCATTCAGTATTGATCAGAATCATTTTAAAAATATGGGTAAATTCAATAATATACTTTCAGAATGCATTATGTACACCATAGCAAATAGATGCTAAAGGTTTTTGGTAATGATTCAGTCAATTAATCCACTCATAGAGCTGAAACACTTTTCAGCCCTCTGCACAACTAAGGAATGAATGCTAAGAAATGAAACAGGGACAAAGGCCAATAATTTGACGTAGAATGGCTCAAATGGTTCAGTGTCCACTCAGATATAGTGCCAGGAAAAAAGAAGAAAGTTTCAAAGTGAGTTTTAAGTTTAATGCAAAGGCAGATACTTACAACTTGTATTTTTTTAGTCAGTACCTGCCATGATGACAAAAATTCCAGAGTCCTTTGAGTCCCTCCAAAATGTTAATCATGAACTTTAGGCATGAGATAGTGGACTGAATAGCTTCTTCATTTATTAGCCTCAAACTATTGAATATTAGATAATTCATCTCTCTCTCTATCTCTATCTCTGTGTGTGTATGCATACATATATAATACATGTTTTTATATAGTGTGTATATATTACATATATATGTTCTCAATTTCTTTGAAAAAGTAAAACATATAACTTGATGTTTACCATTTAATAGTCACAGTTTACCTTGAGGTTCCAAAAGGACTATCCTTATTAAGCGTATTCTACCTGAAAGACAGTGTTAATATTATTTTACTCAATATGAAATTCAGGTACTCAAATTTCCTCCGTGTGTTTATCTGATACAACATTATCTATTAACTTTTTGAGATTAGGAACCATGATAAAATACTGCATATTTCCAAGAACAACTGATTACTTTGTTTTTCACTGATGAACACTTTTAGAGAGCAAGATTTTCTGATGTATCCTTCCTTTAGCATGACTGAATTTTACACTGATTCACAGATAAAGAATACGACACTTTTTTTTGCTGAGAATTGTTTAAGCCCTCAAATCTGAAAGGAATATCAAATATCACACGTTCAACCTCAGACTGTGATAGTCATGAGCATTGTGAGTCAGGAGCTCTGGGAAATCCATTATTATGCAAATTACTCAGTTTTCTTCAATTCCATAAAGGTTAATCTCTTGGTTCAGAAATTTAAATTCCATGAGAAGTCTACTGATGGATATTGAATAAAAGTATATCTTATTTTTGTGATAAGTTATTGTAGTTTTTTAGATCTCCTATTTGGGGGGAATAGAACAAACTTCTTTTATTTGGAAAGTATGCAACCACATAATAAAATTTTAATCAGCTATAACATAAAAACGGCAAAACATTAAATTCTAAATATTCACTTATTCCAGCATAAAAATGTCTTCAGCCCCCCAAAATTCTAGGGATCAGTAATTCTGTATAGCAAAATTCTTGAGAACAATCTGTAATCAGTAAAATGTACATTTTAATATTTAAAAAATTTACAAATCTTAAAGCAATCAATTAAATAAGGTAACAGTAGTTCCAAACATATTTTTTGAACATAGTCATTTTTCTGTCTATATGCTCAGTATCTAAACACTTAGCCATTGTTTCATGACAAGTAAGAAAAGATAACACAAGTCAGTAGAAAACAAATATTCTGATAATAATGTACTTAGTGGTGCTTGACGCATTTTAGCCAGCTCTTAAATGCTCTTTCCGAGCATTAAATCAATACAAGAGAGTCAGTCATCAGGCAACCATAATGGTGTTCCTTTAAATTTCCAGCATTCTGTTGGTAAAGAATAATCAACCATTATGCTATTATAACTCTATCTATACTATATGGTGTTTGCTAAACATTTTAAGGGAAGTTTCAAAAGACTCACTGCTGCTGGTTCTCAGTAATGGAAATATAATTCTCCTCCGTCAGCCTTTCTGGCCACCCTCCTTCCCTGGCTTCCAGTGCCTGTACCATCTTCTTACCGTGCTCATACCGATCTCCTCAGTAGCGCTGATTAGCACCTATAGGAATCCTAAGTTCCTTCATTCCATGCAGTGATGTCCTTTACCCACCATCACATACCGAATTCTTGATGTTAAAAGCATATGGAATAAAATATTTTATTTTATGAACTAATGACACAAAATTCCAGAACATTGTTATTTACTGTCCCTCAGAACCTCTTGATCCTATAAGACTTTACCTCAGTTTTACTGAGAGCTTATAACTTGCCAGGAAATGAGTTAGGGATGTATAGTCATTTAATCCTCATCAGAAACTTTTAAGATAAGAGACAATATTGATGTAACTGAAGGTTAAGAAGGCTAAGTACCTTGCCCAAAGTCACTAGCAAATCAGAGGCGAAATTTGAACAAAGCAGTGTGACATCAGAGCCTATGCATTTGACTACCTATACTATATTCCTTCGCATAGGTAGAAGGAAAGATCCTGTGACTTATAAATTGGTTAGTACTGCACATGATAGCCGTAGATTAACAGTGTTCATTGGTATTTAGAATGCATTTTAGTAATTTCTATGTTCTGTGAAGCCCTAGGGTTTAATTTATTGGTGGACTGTATGAAGTCCACCTCTCTGTGGGACCATCTATCTGCCCTACTCTACCCTACTTGTCTCAAGGCTGGGCCGTGAGACGATGTGATGAAGGAAAGATGAGCAGAAGTGATATGTGTCACTTCTAGACAGAGGCTTTAAGAGCCTGTGTGTGCTGTGCATGCTCAGTTCGGTCTTTGCAACAGCAACATACACAACACCACATGTGGCTTCTCTGTCCAACTGGCTCCCAGAGTCAGGTTAAGAACAGTGACACAGAGCCGAGGCTGCAGCTGACCCACAATGGGCATTTGTGAGTGAGAAATAAGTTTTATTTGTTTTAAGCTACTAAGATGTATTGATTATTACCTAGCTTATCCTGGTTAATTTTTTACCATATTTTTTTTACCCTAGACCCTGTCTTTCACAGAATACCTATTAGTATCTAATGAGATACTAGTGTAACACAGAAGACGGCTGGAGAAATTTTTCCCCCATACAGTATTATCGAAAGATGAAAACAGAATTATTTTGGAGACAATGAGAAAGCCTTGCTCTTGTCACAGCGTGACTAAAGCCTGAGGGAAGCAATGCTTAAAACTGACAGTTCTTTTTATTGTTATCCCCAGCAACAACTTCACAAAAGTACTTGTGCCTGATACAGCTGTCCCCCAAGATTGTTTCACTCAAATCTATTAATTAGTTCATTCAATAATTATTTTCTAAATGCTTGCTAGGTGCTGCTGGCCGGTATCAGGTGGCTACCCCAACCCAACATGTGGCTGTGTTCCTAAAGTGCCCAGTGATGATGTAGAAAACTCTGACTTCCCAATCTGACAGAAGGTTTAAATATGTTATTCATCTTGTTGTAAAAATCTCATGATGTTTTTGAGATGTCAGCTTGTCTAGGATAGAATTCCCAGTTAGTCAATGGAATATTTGTCTGAGTGTGTGTGCCATGAAGGGATGTTGCAGATGTAATTGGAGTCCCTAATCATTTGACTCTAAGCAAGGGAGATTATCTAGATCTCCTCTGGATGGGCCTAATCAGTTGGAAGTCTTGAAAAGCTGAGGTTTCCCTAACAGAAAAAAGAAATTCCACTGTGGCTTTTGTCCACTGGCCAAATGTCACATGTTGTTCTGCAACTTCTTTCAATCAAAATAATATTTTCTGAAAATGTATCCAGATTGATATAGATAATTTTACTTTAATTTTATCCTTCAGAAGATCTCCCATTTTATGGACACATCATAAATAATTGACTGTCCCGTGTACAGACATTTATGTTTTTTCAATAATATTGCCTTCGCATAAAAAGCTGCCATTCTTACGCATATTTCCACATGAGCTGTCTCTCTCTATTCCATTCTTTTTTTTTTTTTTTAATACTTTAAGTTCTAGGGTACATGTGCATAACGTGCAGGTTTGTTACATATGTATACTTGTGCCATGTTGCTGTGCTGCACCCATCAACTCGTCAGCACCCATCAACTCGTCATTTACATCAGGTATAACTCCCAATGCAATCCCTCCCCCCTCCCCCCTCCCCATGATAGGCCCCGGTGTGTGATGTTCCCCTTCCCGAGTCCAAGTGATCTCATTGTTCAGTCCCCACCTATGAGTGAGAACATGCAGTGTTTGGTTTTCTGTTCTTGTGATAGTTTGCTAAGAATGATGGTTTCCAGCTGCATCCATGTCCCTACAAAGGATACAAACTCATCCTTTTTTATGGCTGCATAGTATTCCATGGTGTATATGTGCCACATTTTCTTAATCCAGTCTGTCACTGATGGACATTTGGGTTGATTCCAAGTCTTTGCTATTGTGAATAGTGCCGCAATAAACATACGTGTGCATGTGTCTTTATAGCAGCATGATTTATAATCCTTTGGGTATATACCCAGTAATGGGATGGCTGGGTCATATGGTACATCTAGTTCTAGATCCTTGAGGAATCGCCATACTGTTTTCCATAATGGTTGAACTAGTTTACAATCCCACCAACAGTGTAAAAGTGTTCCTATTTCTCCACATCCTCTCCAGCACCTGTTGTTTCCTGACTTTTTAATGATCGCCATTCTAACTGGTGTGAGATGGTATCTCATTGTGGTTTTGATTTGCATTTCTCTGATGGCCAGTGATGATGAGCATTTTTTCATGTGTCTGTTGGCTGTATGAATGTCTTCTTTTGAGAAATGTCTGTTCATATCCTTCATCCGCTTTTTGATGGGGTTGTTTGTTTTTTTCTTGTAAATTTGTTTGAGTTCTTTGTAGGTTCTGGATATTAGCCCTTTGTCAGATGAGTAGATTGCAAAAATTTTCTCCCATTCTGTAGGTTGCCTGTTCACTCTGATGGTAGTTTCTTTTGCTGTGCAGAAGCTCTTTAGTTTAATGAGATCCCATTTGTCAATTTTGGCTTTTGCTGCCGTTGCTTTTGGTGTTTTAGACATGAAGTCTTTGCCCATGCCTCTGTCCTGAATGGTACTACCTAGGTTTTCCTCTAGGATTTTTATGGTATTAGGTCTAACATTTAAGTCTCTAATCCATCTTGAATTAATTTTCATATAAAGAGTAAGGAAAGGATCCAGTTTCAGCTTTCTACTTATGGCTAGCCAATTTTCCCAGCACCATTTATTAAATAGGGAATCCTTTCCCCATTTCTTGTTTCTCTCAGGTTTGTCAAAGATCAGATGGCTGTAGATGTGTGGTATTATTTCTGAGGACTCTGTTCTGTTCCATTGGTCTATATCTCTGTTTTGGTACCAGTACCATGCTGTTTTGGTTACTGTAGCCTTGTAATATAGTTTGAAATCAGGTAGTGTGATGCCTCCAGCTTTGTTCTTTTGACTTAGGATTGTCTTGGAGATGCGGGCTCTTTTTTGGTTCCATATGAACTTTAAAGCAGTTTTTCCAATTCTGTGAAGAAACTCATTGGTAGCTTGATGGGGATGGCATTGAATCTATAAATAACCTTGGGCAGTATGGCCATTTTCACGATATTGATTCTTCCTATCCATGAGCATGGTATGTTCTTCCATTTGTTTGTGTCCTCTTTTATTTCACTGAGCAGTGGTTTGTAGCTCTCCTTGAAGAGGTCCTTTACATCCCTTGTAAGTTGGATTCCTAGGTATTTGATTCTCTTTGAAGCAATTGTGAATGGAAGTTCATTCATGATTTGGCTCTCTGTTTGTCTGTTACTGGTGTATAAGAATGCTTGTGATTTTTGCACATTAATTTTGTATCCGGAGACTTTGCTGAAGTTGCTTATCAGCTTAAGGAGATTTTGGGCTGAGACAATGGGGTTTTCTAAATATACAATCATGTCATCTGCAAAGAGGGACAATTTGACTTCTTCTTTTCCTAACTGAATACCCGTGATTTCTTTCTCTTGCCTGATTTCCCTAGCCAGAACTTCCAACACTATGTTGAATAGGAGTGGTGAGAGAGGGCATCCCTGTCTTTTGCCAGTTTTCAAAGGGAATTTTTCCAGTTTTTGCCCATTCAATATGATATTGGCTGTGGGTTTGTCATAAATAGTTCTTATTATTTTGAGGTACGTTCCATCAATACCGAATTTATTGAGTGTTTTTAGCATGAAGGGCTGTTGAATTTTGTCAAAAGCTTTTTCTGCATCTATTGAGATAATCATGTGGTTCTTGTCTTTGGTTTTGTTTATATGATGGATTATGTTTATTGATTTGCGAATGTTGAACCAGCCTTGCATCCCAGGGATGAAGCCCACTTGATCATGGTGGATAAGCTTTTTGATGTGTTGCTGAATCCGGTTTGCCAGTATTTTATTGAGGATTTTTGCATCGATGTTCATCAGGGATATTGGTCTAAAATTCTCTTTTTTTGTTGTGTCTCTGCCAGGCTTTGGTATCAGTATGATGTTGGCCTCATAAAATGAGTTAGGGAGGATTCCCTCTTTTTCTATTGATTGGAATAGTTTCAGAAGGAATGGTACCAGCTCCTCCTTGTACCTCTGGTAGAATTCAGCTGTGAATCCATCTGGTCCTGGACTTTTTTTGGTTGGTAGGCTATTAATTATTGCCTCAATTTCAGAGCCTGCTATTGGTCTATTCAGGGATTCAACTTCTTCCTGGTTTAGTCTTGGAAGAGTGTAAGTGTCCAGGAAATTATCCATTTCTTCTAGATTTTCTAGTTTATTTGCGTAGAGGTGTTTATAGTATTCTCTGATGGTAGTTTGTATTTCTGTGGGGTCAGTGGTGATATCCCCTTTATCATTTTTTATTGCATCTATTTGATTCTTCTCTCTTTTCTTCTTTATTAGTCTTGCTAGTGGTCTGTCAATTTTGTTGATCTTTTCAAAAAACCAACTCCTGGATTCATTGATTTTTTGGAGGGTTTTTTGTGTCTCTATCTCCTTCAGTTCTGCTCTGATCTTAGTTATTTCTTGCCTTCTGCTAGCTTTTGAATGTGTTTGCTCTTGCTTCTCTAGTTCTTTTAATTGTGATGTTAGAGTGTCAATTTGAGATCTTTCCTGCTTTCTCTTGTGGGCATTTAGTGCTATAAACGCACCCGATCTCGTCTCTATTCCATTCTTATGCATATTGCCACACAAACATGTGCAAGAGATGCTTTAAAGTACACATCTAGAGGTAGAAACAGAGTACCATGTGGTTAAAGTTTCTGCAGCTTTACCAGCTATCACCAGGACACTCTACAAGATTGTTCACAAGTTCAAAGTACCACCAGCAGCGAACAAGTGGTACCCTTATTCCAGACCCTCAACAACACAGCATTTTCAGGCTTTGTCATCTTGTTCAAGTTGATGGGCCTGAAATAAAATCTCATTTTCATTTTCATTTTCTTTCTTTCCAATGGAGTTGAACATCTTATTTTTATTAAACATTTGGTTTTCTTCTTCTGCCAACTACCTGCTCATTTCCTTTCTATACTTAGTTATTGAGTATTTTGTACTTACTGATTTTTAAAATTCTTAATATATTCTTAATAATTTATTTTCAATTATGATAACTTGATATATTTGCTTCTGAATCCAAACATTTTTTCTACTTCTTAAAAGTAACGTTTTTGTAGACATTTCTAATTTTAATGTATTCAGAATTATCACTGAAATTTTTTGTAGTTTGCGGCTTGATGCCTACTCATCCTAGTTCTCTAGGCTCCTAACAGTGCTGTGATCCCTACATGTCATTCCAATTTCAATACATGTCTGTTGGTTACAATTGGCCAGAGACATTCTCTGCTGCTTTCAAACTAACTGATGTAAGCTTAAAATCATATTATGACTTTATCTAAATAGAAATTACATTTTAGGCAGAAAGATCAATGCACAATAACACAAAATGTCTTGTTCCCTGAGCAAATTTCTTATCGCCTCTTGAAAATTTGAGATCAGATAGTAGACATAACACATGGGTGAAGCTCACAGTGTATTTATACTTTTGTTTTATATAAACTCATACCCAACCAAAAAAGACATCCATATGTATACAGAGTATTTGAAAAAAAATTAATTTAGATTGTTAAATATAGTGTGGAGAGGTTTTCATGTTGCTTCTCATTAACATGGAACTTTCTGCAAGTTTCTGTGTATCCTTGCCTTTTGTAAAGTTTACTTTAAGGAAACCAGGTACAATTAAAACAGAATAGAATATAATAAAAATTCCTGTTATGATTTTCAAGTCATCCTCAAAATTAGACAAACTAAAATCACTTGCAAAAAGATTAGAACAAATATAGGAATGTAAAAGTCTCAGAGGCTCATGAGAACCAGGATGTTTCATCCACTAGGATTTGCCCTTAGTCATGCAGCATTAAAAATAATGGCTATTCTTGGAATCTCTCAAAGGTCAAGAGATGAAACCAAAACATCTTTCTGAAACAGCAAGAAAACACTAAGGAAGTATAACCCATCAATTTAAAGTTCCATCTTACTGCAAAGTTCATCAGGAAAATTACAGAAAAATTAGACAAGATATTTAAATAGTTGTACTCACAACCTTGGTGTATATATATATATATATATATATATATATATATATATACACATACACACACATATTTCTAAGTGATACTGAAGATTGTTTTCTTTTTTCCTGTCCCAATATCAATCAGTGCTATGATAACTAATTCCATTAAACTGAATTTCTGTGATCCCAACTTCAAGACATGTATTTAGCATCTATACACCTGTCAATGAATATATTAGTCATGTGTGTGAGTGTGTGTGTGTGTGTGTGTGTGTATGAAAATATATGTTTAGCCATGACTCTAATTCAGGATACAATATAATATGACAAGAAATCCCAAGATATACGATTCCCATTTGGTCTTTTCACTCAGTCCTTTTGGAGACTTGTTTCTTCTGATCCATGTGCCAAAAAGTTCTGATAAAATTAATGATTTGAAGAAGGAAGTTTAGAAGCAGAGAAGTAGAAAGCAACCACACCATGGCCTAAGGCTTACTTTGCCAAAGCTCAAGCTGAGATGTAGTCTTGGGCATGTTATTACTAGCATAATTGCCTCTTTCTTTGCCTATTGACCTTATTGTACTTGTTTGGATTTACAATTGAAAGGAACCCTAAATGCCAAGCCAGAAGTCAAGAGGAATAACTGTTAAATTAAAGAGAAATTTGAGTGAGTTAGGAAAAACATGGGAATCTTCATTAAGCAGATTTTGGGAGTCATTGACATCTACTGTTGTGTAATGGCTGGGGAGGGACCAGTAACTTCCACACCTTCCACACCTAGATAATGAGTTGCCTAAATTATCAAAGGCCTCCTTTGTTCACTTATTCATTCTCTCAGCAAACAGGCATTTTACCTCTACTGTATGGTAGCTCTGACATACAGCAGAAAGAGACATAGCACAGACTAAACCCTCAAAGAGCAATACAGTTTAGTGAAGAGCATCAACAAGCAGTAAGAACACTCCAGCAGTGATCTTACTGGCAGTGTTCTACAGTGGCAGAAGAAGGACAATCATTCCAAGGAAAAGTTTGAAGAAGAGGGAAAAGTAGAAGTTACTAACCAAGAGAAGGTGTGAGTCGGGAGGAGACCCATAGAGTCAAAAGAAGAAGGAGCAAGAGGCATAAAAGCAGGGAAGCTGAAGAAAGCGTGGAACATTTGGAGAAGGCAAGTGGTTTGTCAGGCTCTGCAGGTGGGAATATTCAAAGATGAAATGTAGCCAGGATCCAGGAACCAGAGAAGGAAAGTCCAGAGTCTGGGGTAAATGTCGAACCGGAAGTTTATCATCACAGTAAGGAGATGAGATGGAAGCACAGCCAGAAATTATGAAACTCAAAGAAGGTCTTGTCTTTAATTTTGAATTATTTTCTTCCCTTAAGAAGGTGAGGGAAGAATAATCTGAGCTTGAAATAAAGACTTAGAATATAGACCACCGCCTGCGACCTTCTAACTCAAAATTAGAAGACATTATTGGATAGTTTCAAGGGAAGTTATGAACTTGAGAAAAACCCAGAAATAAGGTAAGGCCAATGATAGGTTTGACTCTGTGTCCCCACCCAAATCTCATGTTGAAACATAATCCCCATTGCTGGAGGTGGGGGCTGGTGGGAGGTTATTGGATCATGGGGGTGGTTTCTAATGCTTTAGCACCATTTCCCTAGTGCTGTTCTTGTGATAGAGTTTTCACAAGTTCTGGTTGTTTACAAATATGTAGCAATGTACCCCTCTCTTTCTTCCTCCTGCTCCAGCCATGGAAGACGTGCCTGCTTCCCCTTCACCTTCCACCATGATTGAAAGGTTCCTGAGACCTCCCCAGAAGCCGAGCAGATGCCACCTTCATGCTTCATTTACAGCCTGTGGAAGCGTGAGCCAGTTAAACCTATTTTCTTTATAAATTACCCAGTCTCGTGTATTTCTTCATAGCAATATGAAAACAGACTAATACAGCCAAGATACAGCATTTTGTGTGGAATATAATAATTAAAGAGAATTTTTTCTTTCTTTGTTCCTGCTTTTGGCATAGTCGGACTCTAGAGGGCATAGTGGAAAGAGATGAAACAGAAAATTGGAAGGATGAGTCATGAAAGGGAAAATACAGAGTGACACAGGAAAGATAAGTAAAGGCTTGCTGGAGTGACAGTTTCCAGGGATCACAGCAGAGATGTTCTGTTCTCACTGGCCCCATCATTTAGAGTGAAGTTCTCCACACATTATGTGGGGATTGTAAGAATCTGGCTGGACCCCTGACAGTCAGGGCAGGCATTCCATAGAGCGACCTCTGATAATTGACAACATCCATGGGGTAGAGCAATTTCTTTATATGTGAGGGTCATGACGTACCATATATTCCAGGGATCAAGGATCAACATCTACTTCCGTTATCACTGAAAATTCACCAACCTTCCTTGGATTCATTTGTACGTTCCTATAACACCTTTCCTAAGTGGCTTCTAATCCAATTTGGATAAAACACCATTGGTGTTTTTAATACTTATCTGGTTGCCTGGATGTGTTTTGTTTGTGTATGTCTGAAGTAACTAATCCAAAAGGAAGAGTCTTTCTCTTGTTGCTCTCATTTGGTTTTCATTTTCTTGATAGTGTTCCTTTGCATAAAGAATAATCACCTTACAGAAAAATGTCATCTTAATCTCACAAGTGGTAGGAATTCTGTAAAAATACTCAATAATAGATCAAACCTATTGGATGGTACCTAATGTTCTTTCATAGCCAGTGTATTTGCTGTTTTTAAATAGTAAAAAAGAAAGAACAATATTAACAAAGATGAAAAATAGCCTCTCACAAATCCCCCAAATCATTTTATCTGTAATTAATCTGTAGTGAGAACAGGCAGTTGACATAAAGTGAAAAAGATCGTCCTGACAAGACCTCTTAGTTCAGTAAGAGTCTTTTAATTAAAATGAGGGATTTCTGAGTATATGTTGTTTCCAAGCAGTGGGAAATTGTGTTAGCATGCAACATTATTGAGGAATCCAAAAGCAGACTTGAAAGAAATAGGAGAAACTGACAAGCATAAGGTCCCTGGTTGCACTCACTCTCATTGTAAATGTTGTATCTTCCCACAGTGTATACTGCAGCAAATTTTCAGTCTCACTGGAAAAAGTAAAGCCATTGAAACTTTTAAAACCATTTTACACCAGTTTTGAGTGCTCATATTTTAGGGTCTTTAAAAAAATACATATATTAAATTGTCAGTATAGATATATTAAATAGATTTTTCATTTTTATTTTGTAGTCCACACTTTAGAATAAATAGTCTTACCCCCAGTGGAATTTTGGGGCTGCATATCTGGCAAAATAGATATTGGTGCCTCATTACAGGAAACGCACTGACATATGTGTAAGTCATTTCTAACAGAGTTAGTTATATACATAATGAAGAAAAGAAAGATCTGTTCATTATTTCCTTCCTTGGGGAGGAGCACATAAGGCTTTGCAATCAAATAAAGCTGTACTGGGACAGCAGAAAGTGAAATATTTTCACAATAACTAGGATAGTAAATATTTGCCTTTTTTAAAAGAAAAGGGAAACCACCTGTCTTCATTGGCAGCATAGACTAGTGAAAGTGGCATGTATCAATTGCCCTCTTACTTACAGAAAGTCTGTCACTCTATCTTTAATACTAGGATAGGCAGTAACAACTCAGTCTTTCTGTCCTGGCATAATTGCATGCCCCAGAAACCTTCCGTAATTTCAGTTACTCTTTTCAAGTGATTCCAGAACAAACTTGTGTTTTGAGAGGTATCCGTTACAGTAAGGGAAGGGAGGAACATGACTGACCAGAGGCCAGCATTCGCCTCCACCACAAAGCAGCCAGCTCAGCCAAGATTAGCTCGGAGCCAGGAGGAGCTCCCTATTTGGGGGAAAAAGTAAGTGAGAGATCCTCAGCGATCCACATTCCCCTGCAGACTCCTGCAATCCTAGCCACGGGAGAGCCCCTCAGCTCCCCTGAGACTAACATTGGGAGCTACCTGGAGTCCACACGATGGCACTGTTGCAAGTTACCAACAAGTTGGTACTGGGTCCCGTGTATTCCACAGGAAACAAGCAGCTGCATCACCACGCCATTGTGGGAGCCCAACTCCTACCAGACGACATGCTCTCCTGGGGCCCAGCAACTCCTGAATCCCAACATCCTTGAAGCCTGACTGACATCCCCCCCATGTCCACCTGGAAGGTTGCAGCATTGTGACACCAGCTGGGCCCAGCAGTGCCTAGGTGCATAGCACTCTAGTGTGCCACACAGTATGCTGCATCCCTGGGGAATAGGCAGCGTGGCATACCAGGGAGCCTTTCTTCAGGAGAAAGGCAGCCAAAGTTTGTGCTTCCCGGAGCCTGAGAGCTGCCTGACAGGACTGCTGCGTTTGACAGCAACTCCTCCTCGTCCAGCAGCAGCGGGGATGCCATATACTTACACGTGCCTTCAGGGGGACTGGGGATCGCCTGCCATCCTGGGGTCTAAGAATAGGCCTGCCCTACCCATTGCCACTACTACCAGCCCATGCCTTTAAGGGCCTGAGGATATTCCTGACCTGCTTACAACCATCATTGATGGTCCTGAGCTCACTGTCTGGGGGCCCAGAGATTGACATGCTCCACCCACCACTACTTGTACCTATAGTCCAGGGGCCTGAGGACAGACCCTCCCTGACCACCACTGCCAGAGCCCTTGCACACCTTTGGACAGCCTGAAGATGGGCGTGGTCTGCCTGCCACTGCTGCCAGTGCACACTACTCAGGAGCATGGGGACAAACCCACCCTGCCTCCCATCACCATGCACATACCATCCAGAGGCATAGCGACAAGCCTACCTTGCCCAGTGCTGGTGCTGACGTGTGCTTCCCAGCAGCCCAAAGGCTGGCCAGCCCCAGACTGCCACCACCTTGCTGGTGCCCACCCCTACACACGACTCGGGAGCCTGGGGAACAGCCTGCTATCACCACTGCTGCTGCCTCTGTATGCTACTCAAGGGCCTGAGGGTTGAGCTGCCACCACTACTGCCACCACCAATGCCATGCATGCTGTAAGGATCCAAAAGACCTGCCTGCCTAGCCCTCTGCTGATACCACAGCACCTGAGCATGCTGCCAGGAGGCCTAAGGACTGACTCACTCAGATCTACCACCGCTGGTGCCCATGTACACTGCACTGGAGCCCAAGGACCAGCATGCCTTGCCTGCTGCTGCCCCCACTGATAACTAAAGACCAGTCCACCTTGCATTTCCATCTGCAACAAAACCTTGCTATAGTCTCTACTGACAACTGAGGTTAAGCCTATAAGGAATGAACAGACACTACTGACATTGATTAAAGCCAGGGAAATCATATAAAGACTACACTCCTGTACCCACCACAAATCAAAGGCAAAGTGCCCTACTCAACCAACACTATACATATATCTATTAAAGAAGGAAATGTTTAAAACTGTGATACAAGGGAACACAGAAAAACAACACAAAGAAATCAGACAGAAAAGTCATGATTTGAATGAGAAATTTAACAAAGAGATAAATATAATTCTAAAAGAACCAAACAGGAATCCTGGAACTTAAGAATTCAAAAAATCAATCGAAAGAACACAATCACGAGCTTCAACAGGAGACTCGATCAAGCAGAAGAAAGAATTTCTGAACTTGAAGACAGGTCTTCTCAAATAACCCATTTGGAGAAAGAAAAATAAAGGAAGAAAGCGTATGTGAAATATAGAACTCTGTAAAACAACTATATATATATTTTTTAATTTGGGAGTTTCAGATGCAGAAGAAATGGACAAAGTCATAGAAAATCCATTTAATGAAATAATAACTGGAAACTTCTCAAGTCATGCAAGAGATATAGAAACACAGATACAATAAGCTTAAAGACCCCAGATAGATTCAATCCAAAGAGGTCTTCTCCAAGGCATATAGCACTCAAACTATCAAAAGTCAAAGACAGACAGCAAGTTCTAAAAACATCAAAAGTATCAAATCACATACAAAGGAATCCCTATCAGAATAACGGATATTTCCCAGCAGAAACTTTGTAGGCCACAAGAAAATAGAATGATACATTAAAAATGTAGAAAGAAAAAAACCAGTCAGTCAATATACCTTACCCAACAAAGCTATCTTCAAAAAATGAAGGAGAAATAAAGTTTTTTCGAAATAAGCAAAAACAGGAAATTAATCACTACCAGACAAGCCCTACAAAAATTCTCAGGGGAGTTCTACATCTGGAAGTAAAAGGATGATATTTACCCTCATGAAAATACACAATATATAAAGCTCAATGGTAGAACAAATACAAAAATGAGAAAGAGACTGAAATCAAATGTTAACACTATACCAGATCACCAAATCAGAGTGGTAAACAATAAAAGGGGAAG
Organism: Macaca fascicularis; assembly: GCF_037993035.2. Lineage (NCBI taxonomy): Eukaryota > Metazoa > Chordata > Mammalia > Primates > Cercopithecidae > Macaca > Macaca fascicularis. The sequence continues at coordinate 70,125,521 of NC_088392.1, read as the reverse complement.
AAAGGAACAAAGGATATGAAAAACCAGAAAACACAAACAAAATCCTGGGAGTAACTCCTCACCTATCAGTAATAATCTTGAATGTAAATAGCTGAAATTTCCCAGGTAAAAGATGTAGACTGCCTGAATGGATTTTTTTTTTTTAAAGACAAATATTTGCTGCCTAAAAGAAACTAACTTTGCCTGTAAAGAGGCACACAGACTGAAAGTGAAGAGATAGGAAAAGATATTCCACATCAAGAGAAACCGAAAGTGTGCAGGAGTAGTTAAACTTAGATAAAATAAACATTAAGTCATAAAACATAAAAAGAGACAAGGAAGATTATTACATAATGATAAAGAGATCAATTTAGCACAAGAATGTAAGAAATTTACATGTAGATATATGCACCAGCACCAGAGCACCCAAATGTATAAAGCAAATATTATTAGAGTCCATTACAATGATAACTGGGGGTTTTAACAGCCTACTTTCAGCACTGGGCAGATAAAAAATCAGACTTAGTTTGCACTATGAACCAAATGGACCTACCAAACATTCCATCCAATAGCTGGAGATACAAATTCTTCTCATCAGGAAATGGAATATTAAAGATAAACCATATGTTAGGCCACAAAAACGTCTGAACAAATTTTAAAAATCTAAATTGTATCAAGTATCTCATCAGACTGCAATGGAATAAAACTAAAAATCAATAGCCAAAGGAATTTTGGAAACTATACAAGTACATGGAAATTAAACAACCTCCTCCTAAATGACCACTGGAGTCAACTAAAAAAAGATAAGAAGAAAAATTTTAAATTTCTTGAAACAAATGCAAATGGAAACAGAACATGTCAAAATTTATGTATGGGACACAATAAAAACAGTGCTGAGAGATTATAGCAATAAACATCTACATCAAAAAAGGATTTTAAATAAGTGACCTAATGATATACTCTAAGGAATTGGAAAAACAAGAACAAACTAAATCCAAAACTAGTAGAAAAAAGCAAGAATGAATATCAGAGCAGAAATAAACAAAATCGAGACTAAAAAGACACAAAGGAATAATGAAACAAAAGTTGACTTTTTAAAGATGAGCAAAATCAATAAACCACTTGCTAGACTAATCAAGATTAAAGAGAAAAGTTCCAAGTAAATAAAATCAGAAGCATAAAGAAGATATTACAACTGATACCACAGATATACAAAGTCATTCATTAGAGACTGTTATGAACAACTATATGCTAACAAATTGAAAAATCTAGAGAAAATAGATAAATTCCCAGACACACACAGTCTACCACGATTGAACCATGAAGAAAAATAAAACTTAAACAGATCAGTAACAAGTAATGAGATTGAATCATTAGTAATAAGTCCCCCAACAAAGAAAATCCCAAAACTTTACTTGGCTTTACTGCTTAATTCTACAAAACTTATGAAGAATAACTGACACCAATTCTTCTCAAATTATTCCAAAAAAAATTGAAGAGGAGAGAATTCTTCCTCATTCTACCAGGCAAGCATTACCCTGATACCAAATCCAGACAAGGAAACAACAAAATAAAGAAAACTATAGGCCAATATCCCTGACAAATATAGGTGTAAAAATCCTTAATAAAATACAAGCAAACTGATTTCAACAACATATCAGGAAGATAATATACCATTATCAAGTGGAATTTATCACAGAGATGCAAAGATGGTTCAACGCACAACAGAATCCAGGATAAAAACCACATGATCATCTCAACAGATGCAGAAAAAGCATTTGATGAAATTCACCATCCCTTCATGATAAAAACTCTCAAAAAATTAAGCATAAAATGAATTTCTCTCAGTATAATAAAGCTATATACGGTAAACACACAGCTGCCATTATACTGAATGGGTTAAAGCTGAAAGCCTTTTCTCTAAGAACTGGAAAAAGACAAGGATGCCCACACTGACCACTCCTATTCAACATAGTTCTGTTAGTGCTAGCCAGAGCAATCAGGCAAGAGACAGAAATAAAGGAATCCAAATTGGAAAAGAGTAAGGAAAATTTTCCCTCTTCGAGGATGACATGATCTTATATACACAAAAGTCTCAACAACCCAGCAAAAATCTCTTAGAACTGACCAGTGAATTCAGTAAATTTGCAGGAGACGACATCAACAGACAAAAACCAGTGGTGTTTCTCACACCAATAATGAACTAACTGGAAAAAAAAAATCCCATTTACTATGGCTACAAAAATAAAATAAAATAAAATATTGCTGATAGGAACGTGTAATGATACTATCACTTTACAAAAAGTTTGTCAATTCCCTATAAAATAAACGTATGCTTACCATGTGATGCAGCAACTCTCCTCCTAGGTATTTACCCAACTATAATGAAAAAATAAAACTTTATTCATGAGAGTTTATAATAGCCAAAAACAGGTGAAAACCTCAAGTGTTCCTCAACTTAGGAATGAATAAACAAACTGTGTACATCCACATAATGGCATACTGCTCAGCAAAAGAAAGAAATGAACAACTGGTCAACACAAGAACACAAGTTAATTTGAAATGCATTATGTTAAGTGAAAGAAGCCAGATTCAAAATGCCATTCAATGTGATTCCATTTATTTCACCTTCATGCAAGGGTACAACTAAGATCAATTCTTGAAAGGGGAGGAAATGTTAGGAGGATTTGTATAATGAAAAACATGGAATAGTTTTTTGGGGTGAAGGAACTTTTATATCTTTATTGTGGTGTTGATTACACACTGTATAAGCACGTCAAAAGTCATAGAGCTATTCACCAAAAAGTAAATTTTACCACATGTAAATTGAGTAAAAACAAGGACATCAAAATTTGTCAGTTTTAGGTAAAGCATTACTTAGAGGGAAATTTACAGCGTTAGCAGTTATATTAAAAGTAAGAATGTTCTCTAATCAATGATCTATGTTTGCATCTTAAAAAATTAGAAAAAGATAAGCAAATTTATCCAAAGTAGAAGGAAGGAAAAAATAAAAGTAAGCCCAAAAATAGGAAACTGAAAAGCAATATAGAAAATGAGCTAAGACCGTTCGTCATATCAGATAGAAAGGAAATTACCAAAGTTTACTAAGGTCATGTCAAAATGACTTAGAAGCCAAATTAAAGGGGGTCTAACAAAATAATTGAGACAATTTAAGCTCCAATAAGATTATTAATCAGAACAGATTGAAATAGAATAAGTCCATGAGTTTGTGATAAAAATTTTAAAACTCTCCAAAGAATGATAGAGATAATATTAATAATTTTGAAAGAATAGAACATTTATCTTTACTTCTTTATGATAATGAAATCACTGTATAATAAAATATTAAATAATGGGAAATACAACTTTATAGAAATATTTCAACTAGTAAACGAAAACAGAGTGATGAAAATGTCATCACTTCCAATTCCCGGTGAATTAATGTATCTAGGCATCAGATGCCAATAGGTACTAACATCCTAAAAGAAATATGATGGAACACATCATTACCTATAAAGTTAACTGCTAAATATTAACAAGGAATTAGCCAAGCCTTTAGATAAAACTACTTAATTTCAGGGAATAACAGAGGAAGAAGGACGTGTGAAACGTGTCATGGGTTTCAAATCAGCAACATTCAGACTATGAGAAACTTCAATTAAAATCACCTGATTTAAAAAAAATGATTTTAAGAAAAAAATAATAACAAGATGAAAGGAAAATGAGAATTAAAATGTGTGTATTGTAAAACCCTAAAATATACAGCTTAACTATGCACACTTGGGTGATAAAACCATGTTTTCTTTGACAGAAGCAGAAAAAAAAAAAAAAAAAAAAAAAAAAAAAAAGTTGGTGATATGGTTTGGCTCTGTGTCCCCACCCAAATCTCACCTTGAATTATAATCCTCATAATCGCCCACATGTCAAGGGTGGGACCAGGTGGAGGTAACTGAATCATGCGGGACGTTTTCCCCATGTTGTTCTCGTAATAATGAGTGAGTCTTGGAAGATTGAATGGTTTTAGAAGCATCTGGCATTTCCCTCTGCTTGCACTCATTCTCTTTCCTGCCACCCTGCAAGAGGTGCCTTCTGACATGATGGTAAGTTTTCTGAAGCCTCCTCAGCTATGCAAACCTGTGAGTCAATTAAATCTCTTCTTTATAAATTATCCAGTCTCGGGAATTTCTCTATGAGAATGCACTAATGTAGTCAGAATAGTGGTTTCTTTTAGTGCAGATACTGGAATTGGGATTAGGAAAGGAAGTGTTGAGAGTTGAGAGTTTGTGGGTGGGGTTTTTGAACTAGGTAATTCCCAGGGCTTTTGTTTCCTATCCTTACTCTATTAAGTTATAAATTTTTTCAGTACACTTTTCTATATTTTTTTTTCCCAAAAGGGCTTTAGATCTGAAAACCATGATCAAATTGTTCTCCCAAACGACTTAAACCACACCATGTTGAAACTCTAGGAAAAACTACAATAGACCCAGTGAACTGGATTAAGGAGTCCGTGAATGCTCCAAATTGTTTCCAAGCTTATATGTGCCTCCAAGATTGAGAATTGTGCACCAAAAAGGGTAATTTCTACTCACTCTGCTTTCAATGTTTCAGACTTCTTAAGCTCTCCCTGCACAAGAAACAGGTGTCAAAAGGTAAAAATACATGATTTTTAAAAAGATAATTACTGATAACAAGTTTTTGAAAAACCTAAAATACAAAAAACTATGATTATCCTAGTATGTCCTTTTTCACCATTCTCTTGTTAAGGTGGCTTCCAGTTTACGCAGGCTTGATAGACTAGCTTTTTCCTATTTGCTAACTACTTCTTGGAGAGTTTACCAATTTTTATATCCTTTCCCTAAGTTTTTTTTTTTTTTTTTACCAAGGAAAAAATCTCTTTTATTTACCATAAATGGCCCCTCACCAGGGGCTGTTCTCTTTCCATCCAACTTATCTCTAACTCCTGGCAGCTTTTACTTTTCCCATAAAACAGAAGTGTGAGTCAGGACCATGTGTGTTGGAATCACCTGGACTGCTGGTAAGAAGTGACAGTTTCTGAGCCCAAGACCCCAATTATCAATCATTAGAGTAAGAACTCCTGGGGATCTGTAATTTAAAAGGCATGAAAGCACTGGAAAACCATGGCAAAAGCATCAGCATGAAAACTCTCCTTTTTTTTCCTTAGAAAAGTTTTTAATTTCTTTCATTTCTTTGGTCTTTAAAAAAAAAAAAAAAAAAAATTAGCAAAGATAGCCCTGCAAGTTAACTAATTTTAACTGCCTATCTTACAGCTTCTTGTTTAATTTTAAAAATTAGTTGATTGAGGTATAATTAACATAAAACAAATCCACCCCTTTTCAGTGTTCAGTTTGTTGAATTTGGACAATGTACAGGCCTGTGAGCATCGCCACAGTCACAATGTACAACAGGGGTGTCTAATCATTTGGCCTCCTTGGGCCACATTGGAAGAAGATTGTCTTGGGCCACACATAAAATACACTAACACGAATGATAGCTGATGAGCTAAAAAAACTCATAATGTTTTTGGTTTTTGGTTTTTGTTTTTATACAGAGTCTCGCTCTGTTGCCCAGGCTGGAGTACAGTGGCGCCATCTCAGCTCACTGCAACCTCTCCCTCCCGGGTTCAAGCTATTCTCCTGCCTCAACCTCCCGAGTAGCTAGGATTACAGGCACCCGCCACCACGCCTGGCTAATTTTGTATTTTTAGTAGAGACAGGCTTTCACCATTTTGGATAGGCTAGTCTAGAACTTCTGACTTCAAGTGATCCAGCAACCTCAGCCTTCCAAAGTGCTGGGATTAGAGGCGTGAGCCACCACGCCCAGCCTCATAATGTTGTAAGAAAGTTTACGAATTTGTGCTGGGCCACATTCAAAGCTCCTGGGTCACAAGCAGCCCACAGGCTGGGGGCTGGACAAGCTTGATATAGAATATTTCTTTCACTCAAAATGTTCCCTCATGCCCCTTTACATTCAAGCCCCTCGCCCCTCCCCTAGTCACTGGCAACTATTGCTCTACTCTTTGTCCCTATAGTTTTGCCTTTTCTAAATTTTTTTCTTTTCTTTTTTATTCATTGTGATAAGAATATTTAACATGAAATCTACCCTTGAAACGAATTTTTAAGTACACAATGCAGGATGGCTAACTAGAGGCACAGTGTTATAGAGCAGATCTCTTGAACTTCCTCATCTTATTTAACTGAAACTTTACTCTTGGGGATAGCAACTCTCTGGCTCTCTGTTTCTCACTTTCCCCAGCCCTGGTAAACCACCATTCTATTCTCTGTGTCTATGAGCTGAACTGTTTTAGATACCGTGTATAAGTGGAATCATGCAGTATTTGTTTTCTGTGATTGCCTTATTTCACTTAATGTGTAACATCCTTCAGATTCATCCCTATTGTTGCCAGTGACAAGATTTACTTTCTTTTTAAAGTATGAATAGTATTCCACTGTATGTCTTTACTAGCTATTAAAATCCATTCATGTGTGATAGACATTTAGGTTGTTCCCATACCTTGGCTATTGTGAACAGTGCTGTAATAACTATAAGAGTGGTTATATCTCTTGAATACCCTGATTTCAATTATTTTGGATATATACTCAGAAACAGGATTGCTGGGGCATATGGTAATTTTATTTTTAATTTTTTGAGGAACCTCCATACTGTTTTCCATAGTAATTGCACCATTTTATATTCCCACCAACAGTGTACAAGCATTCCAATTTCCCCACATTCTTGCCAGTACTTGTTCACTTTTTAAAATAATAATACACAAATGATGTGCAGTTTTATATGATGTATCACCTATTTCATAAGAATTCAATGTATATTACGAAATTTACAAATATTCTCCTATCTGTGGGCCATTGGTACTATTATACTTAGTTAATGGATTGAGAAGAAAACAAAGAAAGTGAAACACTAGGTGATATAATGTAGAACCGGAGGCTTCTACAGAGCACTTATGTTCTTTTATTTCATTATGTTAACTTTGTATGAATAATTTTAAAAGACTATTGCTTTTCTCATGAAGTGTGTAGTTATTTACAAATGAAAAAGAAAGGAAACCACTAGCACAGTGTATTAGGGTTCTCTCGAGGGATGGGACTAATAGGATTGATGTATATATAAAGGGGAGTTTATTAAGGAGTATTGACTCACACGATCACAACGTGAACTCCCAGGATAGGCCGTCTGCAAGCTGAGGAGCAAGGAAGTCAGTCTGAGTCCCAAAACCTCAAAAGTAGGGAAGCTGACGGGGCACGGTGGCTCAGGCCTGTAATCCCAGCACTTTGGGAGGCCAAGGCGGGTGGATCACGAGGTCAGGACTTCAGGACCAGCCTGGCCAAGATGGTGAAACCTCGTCTCCACTAAAAACTACAAAAATTAGCTGGGTGCAGTGATGCACGCCTGTAATCACAGCTACTCGGGAGGCTGAGGCAGGAGAATTGCTTGAACCCGGTGGAGGTTGCAGTGAGCCGAGATGGTGCCATTGCACTCCAGCCTGGGCAACAGAGTGAAACTCCGTTTTAAAGAAAAAAAAACCAAAAAAGTAGTGAAGCCGACGGTGCAGTTTTCAGTCTGTGGCCAAAGGCCCAAGAGGCCCTGGCAGACCACTGGTATAGGTCCAAGAGTCCAAAAGCCAAAGAACTTCGAGTTCAATGCTGGAGGCAGGAAGCATCTGGCACAGGAGAAAGATGGAGGCGGGAGGACTCAGCCAGTCCGGTCCTTCCAGGTTCTGCTGCCTGCTTTTATCCCAGCAGCTGATTGGATGGTGCCCATTGAGGGCGGTTTTGCCTCTCCCAGTGGACTGACTCAAATGTTAATCTCCTTTAGTAACATCCTCACAGACACACCCAGGAACCATACTTTGCATCCTTCAATCCAATCAAGTTGATACTCAGTATTAACCATCATACACAGGTTTGAGCATTATATCAACATCTGAATACTTACTTCTTTAGGTTCTAATTCTATAGTCTTAGATGAAAGCTCCAGACAGTCCTGATGATTAATATTTTGTCTGACCCGGCATAAATTCCAGGTTTTAAAAGATAATTTATGAAAATTAAATTATGCCTAGAGACAGTTTTATCCATAACATCACAAACTCCAAAAATTAGCTGCACAGGGAGTAACAGGAAACACCAAATAACAGTTTACTGGATGTGAAGCCATCCAAAATTATTTTGTTTTTCAGAAATGTAATTGCTGTAAGAAGCAGCTTGAAATATAAATTGGAATTCATTTTTTGTTTTCCTATTACTGTCATGGGAGGGAGGGATAAGGAGGGGTGAGAAGGGGTAACTGAAGGTTCTTGAAAGTAATTCTCAAATTTGGCTTCTCGGGTTAATTTCTTCCTATTGTTTATGTCTTGTTGAAGTGTAATACTTTTAATTCTGAAGCTAAAGGGCCACAGGAAAGACATGTTTACCAAGTGCATATCAAAAGAAAATAGTATCCCGTGATGATCTCTTTGTCTTTCAGTAGATAACCGCTGGTGAGTTGTGGAGTATGCAACCTGTCACATACATTAGTCATGTGAGCTATGGGCCATTAGACTAGACCAGTACTTGATGTAGCTTTATCTTCTAAGATGGTTGTTAATTTCCTTAAAGTAGTTTTGGGACTTGAACATCTTTGGCACAGTTTGGGGAGCAGAAATAAGTTTGTTGCCTTTCTATGCATTAGTGAAAATTGCTTAGGGTGATACGGATTTTCATTTTATCCGGCCATATTACAGTCTGAATTATGTCCTTTCGACAATGAACTACCACATACTTATGAAAATAACTTCGTAAATATTAATAAAGCCTTTCCCCTCAGGCTAGCCTATGGGTGTTGCTATGAATAAACAGAAGTGGACTGACTGGAATGCTACCCTATTAGGAATTATCAATGTTGAGAAATGACCTCTTAAATTTTGGTTTGGCGGTTTCTGCTAAGACTCTACCTTATTTTTTATTATAATGTGGTTCTCCTGTATACCATATTCTAAATTATTTATTAATTGGAGTGGAGCCTAACCACAGTATCATTAATAATTAATCCTTCTTTTGGATCTGTGTGCATTCATGTGATTAAATGCCTGTGCTTTATCTTATGGAACCCACAGTCTGCTATTTTGCATTGATTAGAAGAAATGCACAAATAGCAGGCACCCATTATGGAATTCCCAAAGGATATTCACAGTAACCGTTTCCTGAGTGTATGTAACCTCTAATGCACCATCATGTGAGAAGGGAAAATCTAACTCTTCTACCCGCAGTTTGTTGCATTTGAAGCAGTGCCTTTGTGGGTAGGTAGAGCTTTGTGCCTGCTTCTTCACCATTGTTCTTTTAATACTTATTTTTCCTCAAGAGCAAAGAGATGGGTGAATAGGATGGATAAGCTACATGAAGTGTCCTTAGCAATATGTAGGAAAATAAAATAACATTTAGAAAGATATGCTTCATACAGAATTTTCAGCTTTACCAAACATAATTGATTTCGTCTTGATCATCAGCTAGATTCTTGTTTTAAGAAAAAAGCACTCCTCCCAGCCCAGAGCTCAGACGATTAACATAACAAAGGTTTACTTTTTACTCTGGTTCACACCCCATGCAGTTTGGCAGAAGGCACTGTTTCACACTTCCTCTCAGAAATAAAGTCTGGCAGAGGGCTCTCTTCCTATTACTTGTTGGTCTGGAATAAAAGCCATGTTCAGTCTGCACACCAGGGAGAGAGAGGCTACAGACCACACCTGGGCTTTTCATGATCTCAGAGTGAGACGTTCAATGATAAAATGAATCATGGAGGTGATGCATTGCTCCCACTCACCATCACCAGTCACATGAGTGGGAATTGGGGGAAATATAGAAATTTGGAGGAGCATTACTGTCTATGGCCCTGTCTATCCTTCTAGTCACCAAATATCCTTTTGTTATTTTCTCCCAATATATAGCTCACATTTAATAACTTCCCAAGGAAGGACACACAAAAAAATTCCATCCAGTCACAAACTCAACTTCAAGTCCAGAGTCTCTGAGTGATGTGCAATCATCTCTGTGTTAAACCCACATATGACTCCAGCAGCTCTAGGTCCAGAAACCTGTAGACTAAAAGGACCTGATACTGTCCTCTCCAATGAAAAAACAAAAGAGAAAAATAGGAGACTAACAGTAGTGACTTATTTGTATCAATTCCCAAATTCCACTGAACACGTGTTATTAAGGGCACTCTCTTTGGTGGAAACGGATCTTAATTCCTTAATTCTGACTCTCCTTGGCCACACTGATTCAGGCACTGGAGAGTATAACCTTCCAGGCTATGCAACTTTCTGAGCTCAATCCCTTCCCATAGAACATTAGTACCCTGTCATAGACCCCATTATTATCAATATTCACTTCCCCTCCTTGCAAGAGGATTGTATATCCCACTCTATGTTAATCTCTGAGTGTTATATGATTGTTTCCAGAAAGCAAAATCATATAAGCAATGGAATGTATTTTGTCTAGGGTGCCACGTGTTCTCCATGATGTCTTTGCTCTCTGCCATGCTTATTTGCAATGTCAGATAGGGACCCAGAGAAAAGGAAACGTGGAGCAGAGCCACAGCCAACCTGTTATGGCCATGGCCCTGTAGTGCAGAGAAGAAGTGAGCTTTGCCTCCTATAAGCTACTGACATTTCACAGTTGTTTGTTGCTGCAACATGAACTGATAAGCCCATTCAAAGGCCACATCTCTTTTAGTCGAGTGGCTTTTTTGGCAATATAACTGTTTCAGAAACTTTATGGAGCTTCTTAAATAGTCTACGCAAGTTAGTCTGATGTGCTAATAAATGTATCTAACATTCTCTTTGAGGCATGATTCTCATTTATGAAATGTGGGTTTGCTTTTTTACTCATAACTCTCACTCTCTCTAAACTATATATACACACACACACACAAATATATATATATACACACACACAAATATATATACACAAATATACACACAAATATATATATACACAAATATACACACAAATATATATATACAAATATATATATATATATATAACTCTTATCCTTAGTTTAGTTTTGCCCTTAAGCATTTAAATTACTTGAAAGGTTGTACTGAGTATGTTTCTCAAAAAGGCTTTCTTAAGCCTGTTACTGCCAGATATCAAAGCAGTTGACTCTTCTAACTCAGAGGACTCACTGTCCTAATTCCCTCTGCAAATTGACAATTTCTTTACTGAAATTATCTGTTTCTTGCAACGCCTTGTAAATACAAGTAAGTAGCAACAGAAATACTATAAGTGCTCCATTTTTCAACCTCTTCCCATCGAGCTACATCAGATAGTGCTACATGATCTACTTTGCAAACTATCACAGGCTCCAGTTTCACAAAATATTTTAGCCCTGTAAAAAGAGATTGCTAATGTAAATCTAAAAACAGTTCTAAAATTTAAAAGTTTACTTAAAAACTAGATTGTTATCTTTTTAGCTTGATAACCATTTCCTCAGTGGCCACTAAACCATTGCCGTGTACTTTAGTGTTTTGGTTTGTCTGTTATAGGAGCATATCATTCCGGTACCAGTTTCTGTATCAATAAGGAAAGGCTAGGTTACAATGGGGCAACCAATAACTTCCAAATCCCTGTGGCTTCGCATACCAAACTTGTATTGGTCAGTCTCAGTACGTGTTCCCTGGAGATGGTCACAGCTTCTGCTCGAAACAGCCCAGTGTAGGGCCCACTATCTGGCATTTGTACTAGTTGGCCTGGCAGCAAGCCTTTATCCTGGAAATGACATCCTGGAAATGACACATGGCCTTGCTCTGGACAATGTATTGACCAGAACTGGTCTCCAGGACCCCACCCAACTTTTGTAAAAGTACAAGAAAAATATAGAGAAGTAAATGAAATCTTTGGGGGATATTGCTATCTCTACACAAAATTATGTAATATACCATTCAAATTAAAAAGAAGCAAGTGACTGTAAATATAAACAAAATGACAGGAAAAAGAAAAAAATTATAATAATATCCAGGCACAGTAATTATGGAATAAATCAGATTTCTGGCATGCCTGTTTGTATGACAGCAAAAAAATCCCCACCATCATTTCTGAATTATTCAAAAACTGTCTAATTTGTATTTTTTATCTCGTCCTTGCTTATCTTTCCTCCTTTGGTAGTTACTATTCCCTAATACAAGATGAAAAACCCAAACTAGGCTATTTTATGTCTTACAGTTGCTATGGCAAAAGGTATTAACGAACAACAGTAATGTGTCTTATCTGAACAACTTGCAATCTTAATCAATTGTGTGGCCATATAATTTATTGCTCTAACCAGAACATTTTGAGAGTGAAAATGGGTGATATTAAATATACAGAGAGATAACTCAAACAAATTTATTCTTCAAAATGTAAAGATGTGTAAAATAGTTGCACAAAGGCTAAGAAACTTATTTGAGGTTATAAAATTAAAAAGCAGGAGAAACATGCTTAAATTTGAGCTGCCTAATTCCCATATCTCAACTCTTACTCACTGTGCTGTCTCAATTACCTCCTCTCTTCTCACTGGAGAGTCATTAATAATAAATTTCTCAAACTGGGATAAATATATAAAGAACTTCAGAGAACATAGGAAGCTTTGTCATATTTACTTGTGATGATTCCACATTAATCAGGAAAGAGCAAGGGAACTGTTGGGAAATATTAAATAAATAGAACCCAGTTCTGCCATAATTTTTGCTTAAATATGGAGGGAGGTGAAATTGGTTGAGAGGTCATGGTAAAGTCTTAAGGGACTCCAGAAGACTGGCTCAGTGCTTTAAACAACAATGTATTAATGTATATTATTATTATAATTATTTGAACAATAATGTATATTAAAATTATTCAGAAAATAATAAAATGGGTAATATCCAGTTCAGTGTAAATGACTAGTATTTACTCAGATATATATACAGTATAAACATTTTCCTTTCTCTTTCTGTATCCTTCAAAAGTCATAAGAATATCTGCACATAATCATATGTATGGTGTAAAATTACTCCATGGAATTTGCTAGATGGCATAACCTGATGGGAGAAACAGAAAACTTCATAGAAGTGAAATCAGCAGAGAAGTTAACAGAACTTAGAAGCAATGATGAATTTTATTTTCACAGTATGCCCTATGATTTTTAATTTTATATTGTTTTGAGCCTTGTTGCTTTTAAGATCATAAAACTATTTGTTAATTTCCATGCCCACTACCAATCACAGTTCATGGATATATTTTGCAGGAATATGTAGCACCCGTCAAGCATAGTGTAATCAGTGATTAAAGGGGCAGATAAAGAAACAAGGTAAAGAGAATGAATGAATGAATGAATGAATGAATGAATGAATGAATGAATGATACAGAGTTTAAAATAGATAATTTTGTCCCACGACAGCCTCTACTTCTCCAGGATACGCACTGAAAACTAGACAGGCCATTCTCTTTTCGACTCCATATGTGACTTTGGCCCCAAAGACTAATACAGTTTCACAGTGGGCAAGACAGTTACACTCATATAAAGTAGTTATTGAGCATTTTATGACATCCCAAAACATTTTTTAAAATAACATTTGCCTGTAAAATTGGCAGTCTCCACTCACCTTTACCAAAGTTTCCCTTAGAAAGTCCCTTATTGATTAACTATGGATTAGGATAGCCTTAGTGGATAATTAACAAGGTCATTTGCAGGTTGCCCAGTCTGGTTTACATTTAAATTTAATTTTTGAATTGATACTGGACATTTGGTGTCCCTTAGGGAGATAGTATTTCTTGTGTTATCCCATTTATATACTTTTTGCTTTGGAAAATTGTTTTAAATGACCTATAAACTGCCGGAAATCAATTTAGACTTTGCTATAGTGTTTCAACCAGACGATGAACACAATTCAATTAATCCTTAATAGTAATTTCTCTAAATATACCTTAGTTATTTTTTATTGCACGTGGGATGATTACTCATAATTGTATGTGGCACTACCAGCAAAAGGAAAATGGACCATATTCAGAGATAAACTACATGTAATTATGTAATTGCACTTGACATAAATTCAAGGATATTGAATGCACCAGGAAATCTGTAATCTGGAAGTTTTATTGTCTAATTCAAAGATCTAGCCAATAAGCTGTGTAGATTTTTCTTTTAAGTAGCTAACCACAAATGAGCTAATGACTGATTGTGTTATGGTTGCAATATCACTGCACATATGACCAAAAATTGCTAATGGATTTAGTTTATATATCTATTTGAGAGAAACAGATATTCTGGATCTTAGAGAACAGTTAGCCTGTGTTATTTCTTTGCTTTGAAAATGATTTAGAGCTCTGGTCTTCTAGCAGGATTCTTAATAAGTCTGGAGTACCAGAAATGCTGAACAGGGAGTTGAACCCTCATTATGCATATCCAGACACAGTTCAGCAATTGCTGGTCCTCACAATCCCAACTGGTCAGTGGCCCTGAGGCCCTAACTCTTCTGCTGGTCCCCTCACTCATTCCCAAGACTATAGGTACCCAATAAAATATTAGCACAGGTTCCCTGTCCCCACGCCTCACCATTACCCTCCTTACTGAAACTTGTCTTTTCAGCTTCTATCATCAGACCAGTCCCAAGTTTCCTGGCCTCCAAATTCAACGTGTTTATAAGATGCTGCCCCAAATATTATTCCCATGGCATAGCTTTTGAGAAGGAAGTATCACATACTAGGCTCCACCTAGGATTTTGGAATGCTTCACTCTGACCCTACCTTCTGTGTCCAGAAGTAAGCATTGAATTCCTTACAAAAGGTAAACCCAGGAAATAGAATTTACCAATAATTTAAACACAACCAGCAACAAGGCAAAGGTATTTAACAAGTGGTCAAAAGAGACAGGAAGACATATTTGAGCATCTCCCTCATGAGAACCAGCAAGTTCTGAACTAAGATTCTTCAACATCTAAACATTCCAAAAGTATTAGCTCTGCTTCCAAATGCTAGCCAAAGGGAGAGAAAACTAGTGTTATGTAACGGTGATACAGGGTTATTACTGTAAATTATCTTTTTTTGGAAAAAAAAAATCTCACTCTCACCCTGGCTGGACTGTAGTTGTATGATCTCAGCTTACTGCAACCTCCACCTACAGCATTCAAGCAATTCTCCTGCCTCAGCCTCCCGAGTAGGTGGGATTACAGGTGCTTGTGACCACACCCAGCTAATTTTTGTATTTTTAGTAGAGACAGGGTTTCGCCATGTTGGCCAGGCTGGTCTTGAACTCCTAGTCTCAAGTGATCCACCCACTTCAGCCTCCCAAAATGCTAGGATTACAGGCATGAGCCAACGTGCCTGGCCTGTAAATAATCTTTTGTGGTTCAAAGGAGATGGTCCATTTTTTGTCGTGATCCCGTGGCTAGTCAAGATCACTGCAGAGCTGCAGTGATGCCTCACATTTTTACTTCAAGTTTATAATTCTGAATGTATTTAGCCCATTCTTCCAAAGATTGACCACCCCACCAAGATGGCAGAAGCAGGAGAAACTTGTATCCTCAGCCAAGTAATGTTCCGCCACCTGATGCAGCCCTCCACGTGAGCTCCTGCGCCCTTCTCTTACTCAGGTTTATCAACAAAGGGTCTCACATCCCTTGGGAGAAATTTTCCTCCTTAGGGACCTCAAAGGTTTTGTCAGTATGTGAACTTCTGTCTGAAGTATCTCATTAACCTAGTTGGATCGGGGAAGTTCTAGCAGCATTTAACCTCAGAAGGGCAGGTATAATTTCTGCAAAATCAAGATCCCTGGGGTATAACAGCTCAAAAACCTTCCTATGGTAAATATATTGGGACTATTTTATAAGACTGTGCCCTATTAAAAAGTCATACATGCAAAACACCTCATAAAAGTGAATAGGACGCAGATTGCAAAATGCAGTAAACATCTAGTTGGTCTATCAGATTTTCTTCTGATCTGTACCCATTTTTCATAGGCATGCAGTCCAGCTCTCTCGATTATTGTTAGAGTAGTTTCCAGTATATGTAAAATACCACCTCAACTACATTCACATTGTATTTTATGGTATTTTTATAGCAGTGTTGCATTTCTTATTTTGAATTCTGTATAACAATGGAGTATTTTAAACCAGAGAATATAATATATCCTTGTATATTTTTTAAACCTGATCATAAATACAGTTTGCAAAAAGATTTCTAGAAGTAACAATATTCTTTATGATGTGTCTGAATTGTTTTACCTTATCACAATTTAAACATAAGTTGAGGAACTAATATGACCTCTAGGTGGCATCTAACTATTATTGAAATCAAAAGTTTCCCACTATGTTCTGAAGCTTTGAGAGCCAATTCCTGCCTTGACTACCATTAACTCGGCACTTCTTGTAACTGACACATTTTTAAGGAGGTTCACAACCCTAACAGCGTCACAACCTCCCAGTTCTAGTATGCCCTGTGGTGAAAGTTAATGGCAAACAGCAGCAACCCAATTCTGGAAGGACTGCTAATGGCCCAAACTCTTCAGTACTGAAGGTTTGAGTCCCTCTACCAGGTACAAAACCAAGGCTTGCTGAGGTCCTTGCTGAGGGCAAAGGAAATATGGAATAGATAGTGAAAGAAGGTAGTTATAAATACAGATATGACCACATGACCCATTGCAGAAATAGACTGTAATTATTATAATATATCCTTATTTTATTATGAATATGTTTGCATATATGTATTTGTACCTAGAAAGTGTTCTTGTTTTCTTCTCTCTTATGTCTTTGTCATATAACATGAGATAAATTAACTCTATACCACAGTATTTTAAGCATTGTGAACTTTACATCATAGTATGTAAGTAACAGAATATCAAGGAGAAAAGTAAACATTACTGAAGGATTTTGCATCCTCTTCTGAGGAGGGGGTAAGTGCATTTGCAGTTGTACATAGGATAGTAGTATCATGTTTGGCAGAAATGATCATTTGTTTTTGTCTTTATTTGGATATGAAGTCTGGTTTATAAAAATGTGTATAGGTGTCAAGTTGACAAGCAGTGGACTCTGATGATTAATTTGTTGTTCGACTTGGCAAAGTTGTGGTGCCCAGTTACCTGGTAAAACACTAGTCTAGATGTGGTTGTGAAGGTATTTCTATATATAATTCACATTTAAATTGGTTGACTCTAAGCAAGCATAATATGGGCAGGCATCATCTAGTCAGTTGCAAGTCTTGAGTAAAGACCGAGGTTCCCCATAGAAAAGGACTTCTTCCTCGAGACTGCAATGTAGAAACTCTGCCCAGATTTCTAGCCTGCTGATTGGCCCTAACAATTTCGAACTCAAGATTGCAACATCAACTGTTACCTGAATTTTCACCCTGCCTGTCTGCCCTATAGCTTTTAGACTTGCCAGGAACCATAATTATTATCTGAGCCAATTCCTTAAATAAATAAATTTCTCTCTCTCTTTCTGGAGAACTCTGACTAGTACACATACCTTTGTTTCTCTTTGATTTGTTTCGTTAAGCCTACAGCTTAAGAAATCATTTAAGCCAAATGAAATCAATGAAGAAAGTATTGATTTGAAACTTTTGCTCTTAACTTACTATCCAATACAATAAAAATTTAATAAATCATATTGAAACATTTCTAACTTACAAAGCCAAAAGTTACACAAAGTGTAAAGAATTCAACAGTGACATTTTGAAGTAAACTAGGAAAGCCTATACAATCTTTTCTCCTCCACGCAGACTAGACCCATCCTTGGAAACAGAACACACCTAATTCCCAACTGCTCTGGATGAAAATATTGTGAATTCCCACCCTCAAGTTCCCACCCTCGAGTGAGCTTCAGCTCACCTAATAACAGTGCAAGTGATAGATTAAGCTTGGAGGGTAAGAGTCTTTAGGGCTTTGTAAGATATTATAGCTGTTAAAGTATACATTGAAATTCTTTGAGGGCAAAGGATTTGAGTCACCTAGCTGACTTCTATAGTACTTTTTATAGAATAAATTCTGATAATACCCATGAATAGTGGTCCAGTTTGGTGAAGCCACTCTCATTCTGAGAAGTAAAAATATTTACTTCTCTTTACTTTTGTGAACACTATATATATAACTTTAACATAATTTGTGTTCTGCAAAAAGATTTGCTTATCAAAACTTTTAAAGCACTGCATATGTATTCTAGAAAATGATCTTATCAAAAAAAGGAAAAGAAGAACTCTTAGAATAAAGTCAAAGCCACATTGCTTTCTGCATTCAATAACTTGTATGAACAGAAAAATTTTTTAAAGAGACATAAATACCCTCTCACTCATAGCATATTTTAAAGAAAATAAAAAGAGAAGGGGCATTACTTCTACAGTACAATCTACAGCTATAATTAAAACTCCATCACTTTGAATTTGTCTAAATTTTGTGGTTAGAGTCCTTTCCTCCATGGTTGAAATTACTCTCTCGACTTAAGTTTCATTATGCAGCTTGCTTGCTCAAAACTTTTCTTAAACTTTTCGTTTTCTGCCACTACCCTTTTCTCATTCTTAAAATCTTACCTGCAATCCTTCTTCAATCATATGAATTCTTGTAGAATAACTAATGTATAGGAGAACGTAAGAGGAAAAGTGGGCATGGGAAGAGTCCCAAGCAGGCTGGAAACTATGACATTATTCAATGTATGAAAGATTAAGGTCCAAGCACTTTGGGAGGCTAAAGTCGGGGGGATACTTGAGGCCAGGAGTTTGAGACCAACATGGTGAGACCCTGTCTCTATAATAAATACATAAATTAGCCAGGTGTTGTGGCATGCACCTGTAGTCCCAGCCATTCAGGAGGCTAAAGTGTGAGGATTGCTTGAGCCCAGGGGTCCGAGGTTACGGTGAGCTATGGTCACGGCACTGCACTCCAGTCTGGATGACAGAACAAGACCCTGCCCCCCCCCCAAAAAAATAAACATAAAATAATTTAAAAAATTAAAAACAAAAGGACGAGAAATAGTAAAAGAAGAGGCCAAGTGACTGCCAAGGTGAAGAGCACCTGGAAACTCAGCTTCACCACTGAGATGTCAGTTGCTTGTTCAGAAACTCAGGGGCATCAGTCCACCCAGGGATAGGTAAATTTCAGTGATGTCTACCAAACTCACAAAAGGAAATTAGCAGGGAGTCAGCTATTGGATAAGGTGCCAAAATGATTACCTCAGTGGAGATCCATTTGACTGGAATAAAAGGCTAAATCAAGCCTGGTTCAGCTAACACACAATAGTAGTGTTGAATGAATAAGCAACAACGCATACTGGGTCATGGAGACAAGTCAAGGTAAACAGCACAGTTGAAGTCAAGAGTAGGTACAATGCAAGTGTCAAGCATGAAATGAAATCAGATCCCATTGGATTAAGGAAGGTTAAAACCAAAAGGGGCACTTACAGGCTCCTCTGTAAAGTTAGTTAAATAGCACATGGCTTTAGCACAGTGATTTTGAAGTTTAAAAACACTTTGCCTATGACTGTAACTTGTCTACCTCAAGCAGCCATATTCATTGCTAACATGTGTGTCTTCGTTTCCTATTGATGCTGTAACAAATTATCATAAATTTGTGGGATAAATAGCACAAGTTTGTTGTCTCACAGACTGCAGTTAGAAGTTTGGGTTGGATTACAGGTTTCTCTACTTCAGGTCTCATAGGCTGAAGCCTATGGGCTCTGGGAAGAACCGCATCCAAGCTCATCCAGGTTGTTGATAGAATCCCGTTCTTTACTTTTGTAAAGCTGGCTGACAGCTAGGGGCCACCTACAGCTTCAAGAGGCCTCTCTCTAGTTCTCACACGTGGCCCCTGCATCTCAGAATTTCCCTTTATTCCACATCTATCTTCTGCTTCCCCTTCCACGCTCTCTGACTCCAGCCAGAAAATGTTCTGTGGTTTAAGGACTCATGGGTTTAGATTGGGCCCAACCAAATTATCAGGATTTCTCTCTATTTTGAGGTCCTTAACCTTAATTACACATGCAAAGTCCCTTTGCCTTTTAAGGTAGTGTATTCCCATATCCTCAGTGGCTTCAGTGGCTGCCACTCTCTCTGCCACTATCCCCAGGGAAGAAAAGGCTCTGCCATTTGGAAAGGTGGTTTCTGTGTCATTGGACTCCAGTTCTGAGAGTTAGTTTGAGAACTCATCCCTGAATGTGCTTTCCTCCCTCTCCCCTGCCCACCACACCTTACATTTAATAAATAAGGTTGTACTTTTCTTAGGGTGTGGATATTAGGGGGGCATTATTCTGCCTACCACATACCCATACAGTATTATTATTTTCCTGACCAGATTGCCCATTTTGTAACGTTTACTGTTGCATATGCCTGAGAAGATCACAGTTACCCTGTTTCTTAGAAAATACTAAGACTAGAGGTTTGCTGAGCAAAAATGTACAGTCAGAATACACACAGGTCTTCAGGCATATTATCAGTGAGCTTTGGTAGTCTGATGAAATAACCTTGTTTCTTGAGATTATTCCTATGAAGTTTACTAAATACTACTGTAACCCTGTCATTGCCACCATGTGCATTTGTGCAGGTTGTGCCCTGCATAAGCATGCTCAGCAGAGGGACTGGAATCTGGCCAACATTCTACCTAGAGCTCGATGTCCTGCCAGCACCCAGAGAAAGCAGTTCCCACAGCTTCCCTCCAGCCCTGGAACTTTCTCTGCTCAATATTGTTGAAGGACAGTCTGACACATTCTTATTCTTCAACTTTCTCTTTGCTCAGCCTTGAGATGCCCACGTCTCTTCTCTTTCCTCTTGTCATTCATTTATTATCTTTCTCATTTCACCAGGAAGCTGTAAAATATATCAATTCCCCACAGTAGAACATTTTGTTTTCACTGGTTACATTCTAGGTTGGCTTTTTCCTGATACCATCTAAGTAGTCACTGTGATTGTATCAGTCATATTTCTTCACACCACATTTTAGGGTAGACTCTTTCTGGGAAGATATCTTCAAGAGAGTTCATTTTTTCCATCCTGTGAGAATTCCTATAAAGCTCAATCAAAGAGGGGGGCTATTCTCGGTCAAAATATCTTATCCATTTCCTTTCTGAACTTTTTAAAAACTGTTTGTCACAGTTCAGCTTAGTCTTTAAAGCTGTATATTGCTAGTAAATGTAATTTTGGTTCTCCAATGTTTATTCATATGATCCCAGGCAATTGTGGACAAGTTCACCTCATATTAACTAAATTTTAGGAGAAGTCATTTATAAATGCAGAGTATAAATAAAATTAGTAATTCCTTTTTCAGGATTGGCCTTTTTTTTTTTTTTTGTCTTACTGGATTGAATGGACTTTTTAAAATGTTCAATTTTTTTTGTAAAACTTTTAAAGATTGATCACAGATGAGCAAGACTGGGGGAAAAAGGTTGGCACAATTCTTTTTAGCAATTTTGAAATCTAGAACCTTGAGACGTTGACTAGAGTAAAATTTCATACCTTCGCTACTCTCCACACCTGAGCTGGTCTTCCTACACAAAATGTAGCTTTTGCCACCTGTGTGTTTGTGTCGTTCCTGCATTTTAAAATGCATAGTCACCACCACTTTTCCTTACCCTGTCAATTTTTCACCTCTTTACTATTGCAATTGAAAACATTTTTCAAGATCTGCCTGCAATTCCATTCCCTCTCTGAAGCTTTCCTCACTCACTCCACCTAAAAGTGAGTTCTCACTCTTCTGGACTCCTTTTACTCCTTGGTTCTTTCACTTTTATAGTGTTGATTGTAGACGAAATTGTATCATAATTTTTTTTTCTGAGCATATTGTATGTGGGTTTCTTCAGACACAGGACAGAAATACCTGCAGTGGTTTTTCATGCCTACCTGAAAGATTTAAGAGACTGATCAACAGATCTATGTGCGTATATAGGTTGTCAGTGGCAGATTTCAATGTGACTACACGGAAAATTGACTTTAGGTTACAAGTTCTTGAAGGCCTAGAGCTAAATCTTGTTTATCATTTTTCTGTACAATGGTCAGGATATTGTCATTTACTTGGTGGGTGTGCAACAAACATTTGCAAGGAATTAATAATACAAAATATTTTTAATTTATTTTGAAACACATTTTCAGAGGGGAGAGATTAATGTATCCACAATATAGTACTATTAACAGAACAAAATTAGAATTGTGTTCAATGTCCTTAAATGATAGCAGTAATGCCCTACTATTAGTACTACTAGTAGTTACAGTAAGAGCAAATGCTTATTCAGTGCAGGCAATATGCAAGTCACTGTTTCCAATTAATATGTATTAATATTAATATATTAAAATATAATGTTATATACTAACATGAATATATAATGTATTTTATATATTAATTCATTCAAACCTCGTAAAAATCCTAGGATGCTGTTATATTCGTTGTCCTAATTTTAGTAAGATAAAACTAAATAAAGAGACATTAGGTACCTTGCTAGAGATCATGAAGCTAGCAAATGTCAGAGCTAGTGAGTATTTGAACCAGTCTGTTTCCAAATAGTATGCTCTTAACAACTAGACTATATACTAAGTGGAAATACTTTTTTTTTTGATGTATGGAACATTTTTAGCATTTGGGAGCCACGGACTGGATCCACATTTAACAATGAGTTTTGGTGTTGAAAATAAATTCTGAGTAGCTGAGAGCTTTGCATACACAAGAGGTCCTGTGGTCTGATACTTTTGGGAAAGTCTACACTAAATAAATACTTTTCTCATACACCCTGTCATGAACAGAATACAAGTTGAGAAACACTGATATGGATTATCGCAGCTGCTCTCTATACTGGCTGCCCTTATTTATCTCCTATGATAAATAGTATTTGAAACAGATAGTCTGTTTCCAGATACTATGTAATCTGGAAACCCACATGCAATATGCTCAGAAAAAAATATGATACGATTTCTTCCATTATTAACACTATAAAAGCAAAAGAACCAAGGAGTAAAAGGAACCCAGGTGAGTGAGAGCTCACTTTTAGGTGGAATGAGTGAGGAAAGCTTCAGCGAGGGAATGGAATTTCCAGATTCCACTTCAAATACTATTGAAGTGCACGTGCATGCACGCGTGCACACACACATACACACACATACACACAAACACACATTTCAGTCCCAGCTAAGAACTGCTGCATTTGAACTGTGGGGGTTGGTTGGTCAACCAATAGGTCCAATTATAGCAATAGATTTCAGAGCTATATTGATAGAATTCTAAAGATTAGCAAAAATGTAGGTGTTAATATATGTTCTTCACTACATTCTGCATGCGGCTTTTACAGTAAAAAGAAAGAAAAATAATGTAATTTCACACTGATAACCCATTAATTACAGTTATTTCAAAATTCAATCACTTTTTATGCTTATTACTTTATTATACTGTGGGTATTTCTAATCAGGGACCTAAAGCAGTAAGTATAATTAAAATCATTTAGAAGAAAACTGAGCAAAAGGCAGTACTATATAAAATAAGACCAATACTTGTATTAGTGTTAGTATTATCAATGTATATATACAGCACATTTATTAATTGTTAGTGCTATATGTCTGTTATATGTCCAATTCCTATAAGAATATATTGGAATGCAACTTTCAGCCAGTTTACTCTCCCTTTGGGTTTTAGAAATAACAAGTATGAAAGAAAGTGGTACATTGCACATATCTATATTTTAAGGAATTTTTTTCTTCCAAAAAGCACATAATACTTTGTAAGCATTAGAAATGCCATATTAAAACGAACTAGCAATCTTTTTGTTTTAAGGAAATGGAAAAGTTTATTAGCAAAAGCAATCAAAATGCTATTATTGCTTACTTTGCTTATATGCTTGCGGTTGGATCTCATTTCTCCAGACAGTGGATATAAGCCTTTTCAGTGTTTTTCCATTGCTTCGCAAGAGGTTCATGAGAATATTTTATCAATATTATTGGCAAACCCATACATGTATATATCTACATATACAGACTTTAATCTGGATCAGTAAATGATTGATTTCAGTTTTGAATCCTGAGGCATTAAAACAAACAAGAAAAAAGGTGATAATCCAATTTAATATGGAAAAGGACTAATATGCTTCATTAAATGCACTCTTTATAGAAACCTAATTTTTAAAAAGATATTTTCCTGGGGTAGTTTTTACAACTTTTGGACACATTCTTTCATTCATATTGCCTGTAAGTTTTACTCTCTTTGATGGAAAGTTTATTCAAATAAAGATTTAACCGGTGTGTGTGTGTATGTGTGTGTGTATGTGTGTGTATTAAACTTGCAGCATTGTTAATCGCACATTATGTTCTCATGTTCTGCTCCCTCACGGGTGTGTGTGTGTGTGTGTGTGTGTGTGTGTATTAATCTTTCTGAATTGTTAATTGAGCAGCATGTTCTGCTCCCTCACAGGTGTGTGTGTGTGTGTGTGTGTGTGTGTGTGTGTGTGTGTGTATGCATGCACACATAGAAATGCCTTTAATCTTTTTTTGTAGTTGTTACAAAAAGAGGAGAAAGAAACTTCAGAAGATCCATCGACATTCAGTAGCCGGGAAAACTGTAGTAATTCAGAGTTTATTGTTAAATCAAGAGTTTGCTTTAGATTTGAGGGCAGCTTTTACGGTGCTTTTTCTTTGTCTAAAGAAAAAAGTATAAAGAAACTTTTTGAGTCAATCGTGCAATAAAGCAATTGAGAACTACTGGAACTTACACATAAAGCCTACCATCTGACAAAGTCTCTGCCAATAGTGAGTCATTATCTCCAAAGTGTGTCTCATGCCAAGAGGACATAACAGAGAAAAACAGTTATTTAACATGACAGAAAGCGTGTCTTGTTTATTTCCACCACCTCTTAAGTGTTCTATAGTACCCCCCACACAGTATGTGATTAACACATTGTTGTCTAATTTGATGGTAACTCCAACCACTCAGTTGCTCATTGTAGAAACTTTGATTATGAGCATTTTTTCATGTGCCTGTTGGTTGTATGCATGTCTTCTTTTGAGAAATGTCTGTTCATATCCTTTGCCCACTTTTTGATGGGGTTGTTTGTTTTTTTTCTCGTAAATTTGTTTGAGTTCTTTGTAGGTTCTGGATATTAGCCCTTTGTCAGATGAGTAGATTGCAAAAATTTTCTCCCATTCTGTAGGTTACCTGTTTACTCTGATGGTAGTTTCTTTTGCTGTGCAGAAGCTCTTTAGTTTAATTAGATCCCATTTGTCAATTTTGGCTTTTGTTGCCGTTGCTTTTGGTGTTTTAGACATGAAGTCCTTGCCCATGCTTATGTCCTGAATGGTATTACCTAGGTTTTCTTCTAGGGTTTTTATGGTTTTAGGTCTAACATTTAAGTGTCTAATCCATCTTGAATTAATTTTCGTATAAAGAGTAAGGAAAGGATCCAGTCTCAGCTTTCTATTTATGGCTAGCCAATTTTCCCAGCACCATTTATTAAATAGGGAATCCTTTCCCCCTTTCTTCTTTTTGTCAGGTTTGTCAAAGATCAGATGGTTGTAGATGTGTGATATTATTTCTGAGGGCTCTGTTCTGTTCCATTGGTCTATATCTCTGTTTTGGTACCAGTACCATGCTGTTTTGGTTACTGTAGCCTTGTAGTATAGTTTGAAGTCAGGTAGCGTGATGCCTCCAGCTTTGTTCTTTTGACTTAGGATTGTCTTGGCAATGCGGGGTCTTTTTTGGTTCCATATGAACTTTAAAGCAGTTTTTCCAATTCTGTGAAGAAAGTCATTGGTAGCTTGATGGGGATGGCATTGAATCTATAAATTACCTTGGGCAGTATGGCCATTTTCACGATATTGATTCTTCCTATCCATGAGCATGGTATGTTCTTCCATTTGTTTGTGTCCTCTTTGATTTCACTGAGCAGTGGTTTGTAGTTCTCCTTGAAGAGGTCCTTTACATCCCTTGTAAGTTGGATTCCTAGGTATTTTATTCTCTTTGAAGCAATTGTGAATGGAAGCTCATTCCTGATTTGGCTCTCTGTTTGTCTGCTGCTGGTGTATAAGAATGCTTGTGATTTTTGCACATTGATTTTGTATCCTGAGACTTTGCTGAAGTTGCTTATCAGCTTAAGGAGATTTTGGGCTGAGACAATGGGGTTTTCTAAATATACAATCATGTCATCTGCAAACAGGGACAATTTGACTTCTTCTTTTCCTAACTGAATACCCTTGATTTCTTTCTCTTGCCTGATTGCCCTAGCCAGAACTTCCAACACTATGTTGAATAGGAGTGGTGAGAAAGGGCATTCCTGTCTTGTGCCAGTTTTCAAAGGGAATGCTTCCAGTTTTTGCCCATTCAGTATGATATTGGCTGTGGGTTTGTCATAAATAGCTCTTATTATTTTGAGATACGTTCCATCAATACCGAATTTATTGAGAGTTTTTAGCATGAAGGGCTGTTGAATTTTGTCAAAGGCCTTTTCTGCGTCTATTGAGATAATCATGTGGTTTTTGTCTTTGGTTCTGTTTATGTGCTGGATTATGTTTATTGATTTGCATATGTTGACCCAGCCCAAAAATGAAAACAGCAACAAAAATGAAAAAAGAAACCCTCTAAACTTTTACTTCATCCCCTCAATATTTTGACTTTATGTTGTCTCAATTTAAATATTTTCTTGTTTCCTGTTAATTTTTCTCTTGTGTTGTTTTTAATGTCGTTTTGATAGATTTGTCTTTGGGCTTCATACTAGAGTTATGAGTGTACTGCACACCACAATTATGGCATTTTAGTATTCTGGATTTATTAGAGGACTTAATTTTACCAATCGGTCTTATATTTTCAAATGATTACTTTTTGCACATTAGTGTTTATTTTTCTTTCAGATTGAATAATTCCGTTGAGCATTTCTTGTAAGATGGGTCTGGTACTGGTGAATTCTTTCAGTTTTTGTCTGGCAAAGACTTTAGGTCTCCTTTGTAGTTGAAGGATAGATTTGTTGTAGACAGTATCCTTAAATGACAATTTTTTTCTTTTAGCACTTTGAAAATGTTGTACCACTCCATCCTGCACTGTAGAGTTCCCAGTGAGCAGTCTGTTGCCAGACAAATTGGGGTCTTTATGTTATTTGCTTCTTTTCTTTTGCTGCTTTTAGAATACTCTCTTTGTCCTTGACCTTTGAGAATTCGATTATTATACGCCTTGGGGTATAGCCTTATTTGGGGCAAATCTGTTTGGTGTTCTCTGACTTTCCCATACCTGGTTATCTATCTCCTTCTCATGTTTTGAAAAATTTTCTGTTATTTCCTCTGAATAGGCTTTCTACCCCTTGCTCTTACTCAACTCCTTTAAACAACAATAAATCTTAAATTTGGTCTTTTGAGGTAATTTTCTATATTTTTTGGGTGATCTTTATTCCTTTTCATTTTT
This sequence comes from Macaca fascicularis, assembly GCF_037993035.2. Lineage (NCBI taxonomy): Eukaryota > Metazoa > Chordata > Mammalia > Primates > Cercopithecidae > Macaca > Macaca fascicularis. Next base: position 70,098,179 of record NC_088392.1, on the reverse strand, counting down.
TTTCTTTTTCTTCTCTGCCAATATATTTTCAAATAGCCTGTCTTTGAGCTCGCTCATTTTTTCTTCTGCTTAATCTATTCTACTGTTGAGAGCCTCTAATAAATTTTTCAGCTTAGCAAACATATTTCTCAGTTCCAAGATTTCTGTTTGATTTTTCAAAAAAAAATAAAAATAAAAATAAACCTTTAAAAAAATACCTTTGGTAAATTTCTCTAATAAGTTTCTGAATTGCTTTTTTGTGTTATCTTGGACATCACTGCGTTTCCTTAAAGCTGCTATTTTGAATTCTTGGACAGAGAGATCATATATTGCTGTCTTGTTAGGGTTAGTCACTTGTTTCTTGCCTTTTGGATTGGGGAAGGCTATGGTTCCCGGTTTGCTGTTCTTTTGTGTGTATGTATGTCTATCTCTTTGCATTAAAGGATTATTTAGTCAAATCATCTCTATCTGGCTTGTTTTCGTTTTTATTGGATATATGTTCTTAGAGATTCTTTGTAATTTATCTGTCAATTTTCTTTCTTTCCGCCCCTCCCCCTGCTGGGTTGCTGCCTCCTTTTTGGCACTAGATGCTGTCTTAAGCCCAAGTTTGCCTCAGTTCTGGTAAATGATCAGAGTGCTGCCTTTCCTGAATGGGGGATGTCCCAGTAGCATGGGAAGGGCGGCTAGGGTGAGCTCTAGAATGAATCTTCTACAGTGTGGTGCTGCTGAATGTCCATTCTGATTTGGCATTACCTTTGGATGAGTTACAGAGCAGAGTTTCCAGGGCTGGAGATGGCAGTCCCTCCTCTCCCCTTTGTCACTAGCTTTCCTCAGAGATATTTTTTACTCCAGGCACTCTAGATGCTTCTCATGAGTTTGGCAGGGGCAGGTCTCCTGCCAGCAAACTTGGGATGATGGGGAAGCTACTTGTCCACCTTGATATCACTTTTTTCCAGTGTAGAAGCTGTCACTCAGGGGAAATTTTCCACGTGCTTGCCGCTAGAAGGACTGGGGGGAGGAACAGCATGGATATGGAAGTCCAATTCTTTAACCATCTGCTCAAACTATTTTCATTTCCCTGTGGCCCTGGGAACTGTTTTCTCCTCCTATTTGAGATCTGGGAGATTGCTGGTAATAATCTTGGCACTGTATATTTATATTTTTGGTTTTGGGAAAGAGAGCGAGTGAAGCCAGCTTGTTTCTACACTGCCATTTTGGAACTAGAAGTCCAGAAACATTTCTACTGAACAAGTATTCAGTGTGAAGAGACAGATGTGCATAAGTGACTTGTTCAGTATATATTTTTGTGCTGTTCAGATTTTGAGCCATTTAATGTATCTGTTTCCAAAATAAATGCAAGTAATTTAAAATATATGCAATAACGTTGCCATTCCTTCCTAAATTATGAAAGGTACGGCGCATATCCAATTTGTGCAAAAAACCCGTCATATTCTTTAATAAACTTGTATAATTTTGATGGAAAATGTAATTAATTATTAGCCAGTTAAAAGATAGGAGTTTTGCGGAGATACGGCTGATTTACAAATAAAGGTTTACTTTGGTAAAAAAAAAAAAAAAAAAGAAAAAAAAGAAACTTTGATTAACTAAACTCTTCTTTCATACCTTTTCACATTCAATCAGTAAACTAGTGCCATCAGTTTTAGTTCCTAATTAGTGCTAAGCTAACTCTCCCATCCTGTGTTTGCTCTGCCATTTCCTTTGTTCCTGCCAAACAGTTTATCTTGTGGACTCAGTAGCGGTCTACACTCCAGGTCTCTCCAGTTCATCTCCTTCACTGACAAGTGAATTCTTCACCTAAACTACAGAAAGGATGATACGAAATTCCTGCTTTAAACTTTCAATAAACCTCATAGACTACAGGCTTAAACCCCAAATCTTCTCATACTATACAAGGTCTTCCTTTGCCCAACTCTAGTAGCCCCATTGCCCCTTATGCTGTATCACCCAGATTATACTCAGATCCAACCAGACTTTGCACATGCTCCTAGAAGCACCATGACCTTTGACTGTTCAGAACCATTGTAATGTTTCCCCTGGTTTCAATGATCCTTCTTCAGTCCTGGTCTGTGTCCTGAAAATAACATTTATTCTTTTGATTGAAATGTTTCTATTTTTTAATTGTAGAAAGATTATAAATCATCTAGAGATCAAAGTTTGTAAAATATGAACAGAACTATTGTGTTTTTTAGAAACCAATTCTCCTCCAGAAATCTTTGTTTCCTTTTACTTCATAAAAAACAACAAATACACATGCAGATAAAACTATCAAAAATACAGTTTTATTCATCTGTCTATTTTTATGTATTTATTCATTTTTGTATCTACTTTCTTCCGACAGACAGTTGCATTAACATGATTTACAAAAGTATATAACTGAACTTATTTAATGTCATTATGATTCTAAAAAACACCTACTATTCTAAAGCGTACAATAAAACACATTATTCTAAAGCAAATAAAGCAATCTGCATGACTAGATGAACAGACAGAGAAGGATTAATTTCTTTTCCTTGGGTTATCATTCAAAAGGACATCTTTTTTAATTAAATAGTGTGACACAGTCAGATATTTCACAATAAATGGCAGTTTTGTACACTGCAGCTAACAGCCTTCTTTCTCAGAAATATGCCAGAGAAAGCAAACAACATTGGAACACTGGGTATATGGAGGAGTGTGTTGAAGGTAAGAAAATTTTAGGAAGAAGACCACGGAGGACCTTAAATATCCAGCTGGAGAGCTTAAAATATATTCTCTAGGTGCCATCAAATGCTTTTGAGTGATGTGTTTAGAGTGTCATAAAGAGCTTATTGAATCTTGGACATGGAAAAGAATGGCTTGAATTGGGTAGAGCTGGTAGAAGAAAAACCCAAAATTAGAAAGACACTGAAATACATCAATATTAACAACAAAGATAAAGGTTATTACTGACCATAATTAAAATGGAATTGAATCTTAGCCACTGCCTTTGGGCAGGATGGCTTAATAGAAATATAGAAAAAGCAAATAATGATCAGTCCAGGAGACCAAGAAAAATGGAAAGAATATAGTCATTTGGGTCAATTATAGTGGTCTCTCCAGCCCAGTTGTTACCATTAAGTAGGACTGTGGTTTACAGTCATGGTTCACTCCTCCCAGAGCTGTGTGCATCAGTGTGACCTGGAGTCTGATATCCTCCATCTTTTAGGCTCTGTCTCAATGAAATATTTACATTTTATTTGTAGTACAGTGGCTGTCACATGAATCTTCAATTCGAAGCATTATCCTTTGTGATGCAGCTTTTATTCACTTTCAAGGCACTTAGATAAAGTCATGGCTGTTGATTGCATGACTTGAATGTGGAGGTAAATAGTAAATTTTTACCATCTTAACTATTAAGAAAGAACTAATTGGATTCACTGACTCAGATTCTGTAAATCTTTTTGCCACAATAACTACATTAGCACAGATAGCTTAACATAGCTTAATATCACAATTTAGTGGATCTACTAGCTTCTTCACTACAAAAAGAACTTTGGTTTGAGTTTCAAATTTACACAAAATTTGTTGTGCTTTTTTAATATGGAAAAACAAAGTCACCGTCTAGTTGACAAAAATTATTTGCATCACATTTGTAAAATATATAAAAATGAAACATGTTGAGATTATCAAAGTAGTAAAAAACGATAGAAAATTATGCCTTCAATGTTTGTCTTTGTTTTAAAGGACTATTGTACTATAACTTAAGTATGGATAGTCATCTTGTGGTCATGTCTAGGTTTCACATTTTCTATATCTATTCATCCATCGATAGGCAATTAGGTTGATTCTATATTTTAGCCACTGTGAGTACCGCAGCAATAAACATGGAAGTGCAGCCATCTCTTCGATATACTGATTTTCATTCTTTTGGATATATACCCAGCAGGAGGATTGTTGGTTCACATGGTAATTCTATTTTTAGTTTTTGGAGGAAGCTCTATATTGTTTTCCACAGTGGCTGCATTAATTTACATTCTCATCAACAGTGTACAAATGTTCCCCTTTCTCTACATCCTCACCAGCATTTGTTATTTTCTGTCTTTTGGATAACAACCATTTTAACTAGGGTGAGATAATATTGCACTGTGTTTTTGATTTGCATTTCCATGACAATTAGTGAATATTATTCACTTGGATTTGTGAATATATCATACATAATAACACTGGTAGCACATTAAATTATAATGTTTATTATTTCATATTATGTTGTAAGTTTATAATCAAGTTGATTTAATTGATAAACACTATCCATATACAAATAGAGTAAACACATTTTATTCAAAGTCCATGGAATGATTTGAAATTTTGATCTTGTTGATAGGGTTTGGCTCTGTGTTCCCACCCAAATCTCATCTCCAATTGTAATCCCCATAATCCCCACGTGTCCAGACCAGGACCTGGTGGAAGGTGATTAGATCATTGGGGTGGTTCCCCCATGCCGTTTCTCATGATTGTGAGTGAGTTATCATGAGATCTGATGGTTTTATGTGTTTGACAGTTCCTCCTACACACTTTCTCTCTTGCCTGCTGCCATGTAAAATGTGGCTGCTCCTCTTCTGCCACAATTGTAAGTGTCCTGAAGCCTTTCCAGGCATGCAGAACTATGAGTCAATTAAATCTCTTTTCTTTATAAATGACCCAGTCTTGGGTAGTATCTTTATAGCAGTGTGAAAATGAACCAATATACTTGTAATCCCCCCAAAAAACTTTCATTAAATCCACCAGGTAGAAAGTTTCTGTGAAGAACTGCAATAAAACAGAAAATAAAAAAGGACAAAATTTCAATCAATAAAACTGCAATGAATTAATTGTTAAACTTATATAGTAGTTATTGGATGATGTGTGTAGTCAAACTTCAATTATACGATATTTTTAAAATGCTGACAATGTGATGTATGGCAAAACCATACTTACGGTCATTTTTTCCTGTCATAAATTCTTGAGTTATATGAAAAATAAAAATCAGTGCGAGTAAGTTTTGTAAGCCTAAGGAAATTGTGCAAATTCTAATGAGTGAATTAGAAAAGATTTTTTTAAAAGAACAGTAGAACCAATATACAGGAGCTAGTTCTTTGAGGAAAAATAAAAAATAAATATAGGTCTAATAAATAAAACAGAAACATTTAATGGTCAAAATTACAAATGAGAAGAGTTTAACAGATTTCAAATTTTTAATTAGAATAAAATATTATTTATAATGCTATACTAAAGAACTTAAAAATTCCAAATGGATGTTTCTGTGATTGATTCAACAGAGAGTAGAAAACCTGAATAGCTTAATAATAATGGACAAAGAAACTTAAAACTTCTCCATGTGTCAAACACTTTTTTCTAAAATATGCTAAGGGGTCAAATGACTTACAGATATGTTCTTTCAGATTTTGAAGAAACTCCTAGTTTCCATAGCATATAAATTCTTTCAAACCGTATAAAAAGATGGAGTACTTCACAAATCATTTTACAAAGGTTGTACAATTGAGACAGTAAATCTTGATGATGATCTCATAGCACTTGATCTTGGCCATAAAATTAAATGTAAATTAAATTACAAAATTAAACCTGCAAAACAACCTCTCGTTATAAGTACAAAACTGGAATACTAACAAAAAAATGGGATTTGAGGAAAGGGGTTTGTTAGAAGAAGGATATGACACTAAGATTAATGTGGGGAACGAAAGTGGAAAAATGGCCATACGTAATTATGAATTTTAAAGAAGAGAAGTAAGACAGACATTTTCTTTCATGGAAATAGACATACCCTGGCAAAAGAAGTTAACCTGGGGTTGAATCTGGGCTTCACCAACAAGCTTTTCATCATCTGGCTGGTCTCTTAACATGTCTTTCTCTCATTTCATCTTTCAAAGGAGAATAAAAAACACCTCAAATGTGCCTTGTGTAAATTGAATCATATAAAAGATTAAAGCTTTTTATATGACCCCCGGTGTACAGTAAGTGCTTGTAAGTGTTAGCAGCTTTTATAATTAATGTAAGTGGCATTAATCTCAGGAATCAAATTGATATAACATTGGCACAAGAATCAAAAGACCAATCATGAATCAGGAAACTAAGAAATAGGAATTATTTGAAATTATTTCATTTATTACGGACACATTAGCAGAAATTAATTAAGAAAAATGAGGATTATTTAAAAACGGCTCTGTGATAATGTCTAGCTGATTGTCCCATCATCATTATTGAATAGTTTGTCTTCATGGAATATAAGTCTCACAGCGCAGGCATGATTCAAGGCAAGCTAAACACTTCTAACTTTTCTCATTTTTCTCATCCAAGTTCTTAACACTAGTGTCAGGTTTAACAATTTGCTGCAATGACTCACAGAACTCAGAAAAGCACTTTACTTACTATTACCACTTTATGATAAAGGATGTAACTCAGAAACACCAAGTGGAAGAGATGAACACGGCAAGGTATTTTATTTTATTCTCTGCATGATTTGTATTTTTTTATTTTTGCCATTAATATTTTTCTTGAAAAAAATAAAAAGAAAATTTTTACAAATAATAAAGTTTTGCTAGATATTGTCCTCAATAGATATTTTGAAATGAGTTTTCAGTAGAATAAAATTCATTATATGCTAAATATTTTTATATTTAATTAAGTGGATGTATTCTTAAGAAGAGGTCTGTAACTTTTGGCTGATTCTCAGAAAGGTTAAGACCTATGAAAGATTAAAACTACAGTTCTATAATTTTGATGTTGAAGATCTTTAGAAAGATTTCTTGGCCAGGCACGGTGGCTCACGCCCGTAATCCCAAGCCCTTTGGAAGGCTGAGGCGGGCGGATCACCTGAGGTCAAGATTTCGAGATCAGCTTGACCAACATGGAGAAACCCCATCTCTACTAAAATATATATATATATATACACACACACACACACACACAAAATTAGCCAGGCGTAGTGGTGCATACCTGTAATCCCAGCTACTAGGGAGGCTGAGGCAGGAGAATCATTTGAACCCCAGAGGCGGAGGTTGTGGTGAGCCGAGATCATGCCATTACATGAAACTGTCTCAAAAAAAAAAAAAAAAAAAAAAAACTCTAACAATTAGAAAACAGTAAAAAAAAAAAAAAAAAATTCAAGTTAGAAAATTATCAACATTTTATTCACTATCATATGCATATTTAAAGAATCACTATCATATGCATATTTAAATATGAATTTGATGAAACTTCCATTTTGTGAGGCTTCTCCAGAAATTCCTTAATCACAACTGATAATACAGATAATATATTTCAATTGTGCTTTTTCTAAACCACATGGCTTTCTGATTGTCAAGCTTTCCTTTTATTTAAAAATATCTAGATGTTTGCCAGTATCTTAAATCTACACGTTTAATATCTTTAAAAAAAAATGGGAGGCCGAGACGGGCGGATCCTGAGGTCAGGAGATCAAGACCATCCTGGCTAACATGGTGAAACCCCGTCTCTACTAAAACATACAAAAAACTAGCCAGGCGAGGTGGCGGGCCCCTGTAGTCCCAGCTACTCGGGAGGCTGAGGCAGGAGAATGGCAGGAACCCGGGAGGCGGAGCTTGCAGTGAGCTGAGATTCGGCCACTGCACTCCAGCCTGGGTGACAGAGCGAGACTCCGTCTCAAAAAAAAAAAAAAAAAAAAAAATGACAGCATTGAAAGTGTTTTGGAGTTCAAACTCTTCGTTATTAATCCTCACAACCATAGTGTCCAAAAAATATGCATGATGGTGTATATTAAAAGTTCTGGCTAATTCTCCTTAAACGTTGCTGTCACACCACTCGGTTTCATTTATTCCAGCAGTGCTACTTTAATCCAGTATTTTACTTAAACTAAATCGAATTTTTGGCAGAGAACGTTTTTTAATCCTTTTTAAATTGGTTCTAAAAAGATTGAATTTCACTGGTACATCAATGAAATGAAAAATCATTTTTATTAAAATAATCCGGTATACTCTGAAACATCTGATATGAATTTCATGAGCAGTCGTCTTATTATTCAGTTGAGAACGTGGTTACAATCACCAGATTTTGTAACATTGAGATCGTTATTGTTCTATTGATTGACTTCTGAATTTTCATACATGTGTAAGACTCAATTGTGAACTATAAAATAGACTTACCTAGCTTGATCTCTGATTGTTAACAACATCAGAAAACTCATAGATGTATAATTATAGATGTAGTAATTTTATCATGCTCTCTACACTGACAATATCATTTTCTAAGTTATAAAAATATATTTAATAATGAATTTCACATGTATCCCCTATCCTTCAACCTGTTTCAGTGAGCTGTAATTTTTTCATTCAGTTTTATCACAAATTCACCATTCTGTCTAAAATTTGAATGACTTCGATACATATCACATTTTCTTAATTTTCTACCACCAGAAGCACCTTCTCTACCACAGAATTTTAATTTATCATGTAACTTTTTTCTTGTTAGAAAAATTAGCACTCCTATTACAGTAGGTAGTTAGGTAGTCAGAAATGAGCAGAGAAGAAGCCCCCCTCCACCCCCACCCCCAGCAGGTGATGGTCAGGCGGTTGCTAAACTGCCTCTCTAAAATAATGATTGGTCTCAGCTGGCGCCAGAGAAAGGCAGTCTCCCAGTAGATAGAAAAACCTCAAACCGGTGATCAGCAGCTTCCCGATAAGATCTCAAGAGTTGGGCAAGTGGGCTCAAGCATGCGCAATAGGAGGCAAAAATGGCTGCGTTTAACCAGTATATGACTATCTAGGAACACTGGCCTAGTAAGGGAAGACTGCCTCAAGCACACATGCGTACAACTCCAGTAAACACACTGTGCATGCTGCACCCCCCAAGAACTAACAGACCACTGTGCATATGGACAGGCCACCCGAGGGAAGAATCAGGGGAGAAGTAATGCAAGACCCCGGAAGGATACCAACAGGTAAAACCCTAAGTCAAAAGTTAAACCATGCCCTTGATCTCAAGTTGCCTGCTTGATCCTCTTCCAAGGATACATTTCTTCCTTTTATTCCTGCTTTAAAACTTTTTTTTTTTTTTTTTTTTTTTTTTTTGAGATGGAGTCTTGCTCTGTCGCCCAGGCTGGAGTGCAGTTGCGCGATCTCGGCTCACTGCAAGCTCCGCCCCCCCGGGTTCACGCCATTCTCCTGCCTCAGCCTCCTGAGTAGCTGGGACTACAGGCGCCCGCCACCTCGCCCGGCTAATTTTCTTGTATTTTTAGTAGAGACGGGGTTTCACCGTGTTAGCCAGGATGGTCTTGATCTCCCGACCTCGTGATCCGCCCGTCTGGGCCTCCCAAAGTGCTGGGATTACAGGTTTGAGCCACCGCGCCCGGCCCTAAATAAACTTTCACTCCTGCTCAAAAACTTGTCTCAGTCTCTTACTCTGCCTTATGCCCCTCGGTCAAATTCTTTCTTCTGAGGAGGTGAGAATTGAGCTTGCTGCAGACACTTACAGATTTGCCGCCAGTAACCTTACTAATAGAATTCTACCTCCTTTCTAATCTTGTATACAACTTTTATAAGTCTATACAACAGGACTATTTAAAACGTCACAATTTTACTACATCTTCTTGTACTTTAAACCTAAATCTTAGTTACATGCTTCATCATATCTAATAAATTTCATAAAGCGAAGAGTCCTAAATTAACGCTGTCCTGTATGTATCATCTTGTATTCGTAGATTGGCCCCTGATGAAAATTCACTTGTGCAATGCTACAATCGCAATTGATATCATCAATTGACTCAATTGGTGAAATCTTACAAATATTTGCAAATAATCCTAATATTGTTTTGGTAACAATTTTAAATTATTACAGTCACTAACATATGAGTTATAATAAAATACAGATTTAATATTAAACTGTTAAAAACCAGTAAAAAACATATGCAGCACTTGTATAGAACTGTGCTTATTGATATATGGTAGGATATTCATCTGGTAGATGTGGTACTTTTAAGGTAACCTGATCACTATGCATACAAATGCCATCGCTTACTTCACTGATAATTTTGTCACTATTTTCTATGTTGAATTTTGATTTAAAATTTATTGATAATGTTCAATGAAAATTTGTAATTTTTAAACAGTAACTGAATAGGACAATGATTTATTTCCTATCTCTTGATATACTTTTAAAAGCTTTATTACTTTTAATACAACAGCAGATAAAAGGTTTTACCTTCTGGGAAATTGGGAAGAATTATAAAATATTCCATTGTACCTTGCTACTCAAAAGTGCTCCACAGAACAGCAACATTAGCATCCCCTAGAAGGGCAAGAGAAATGCAGGTTCCCAGGCCCCTCCCCAGCCCTACTGAATCCAAACTGGCATTTTAAGAAGATAATAGTCCCAGGTGATTCATATGTGTATTTAAGTATAATAGGTTCCCCAAAATAAATTATGAATTATCAAAATATATCTTTTGACTTTCACAAAAATAGTATTTTCAAAAGAGTTGCTTGTGTTAGAAATAAAATGTGCACCTTAATAAACTCAGACTACATTTTACGTATCTATATTATCCTCAAGTGGATGGGTTCAGAATTTAAGTCAACATATCAAAAAATGCAAATCTTTTATTTGACATCTTCATGCAGATTCTTACAGAAGGATTGAGTTACTGTAACTGAAGACTTGAAAACTAACCAGAAAAAAAGTGCTCTGAGGTTATGTTTGGTTGGAAGTGAACCCAGATGGCTCTGCGAGTCTCCAGCAGTTTGTATGCTTAGGTGTGGCTAACTCCTCCAAGCCGTGGGCAATGCGGTACCTCCAATCTCTGGACAACAATAGCAGAGAACTATCTTAGGCCCTTAAATAACTGCCAGGTAAGACCTGCACTAAATATGTATGCAGTACAGGGCAGGAAGGTAGGAGAAGGTGGACCAAAATTACAAAATGAAGGATCTAGGATAAATTTCTGAAAACAAGATTGAAGTTGTGCGACAGTAGGAGATACGAAATAAGGAAACATCGGTCCTTTTCTCCGGGTAATTAAGAATAAGATTATGCTTTAATCTGCATCAATATATTAAGTTCTTCCTTCAGGTTTGTATTATGCACCCTCCTCTGCATTATACTTACAGTATATTTGCATGTTGATAATTTATAGGGGATAACAGAAAGTTGCTTCCCAGTAGACTAATTTTATCTCAATGACAGTATCCAATGTTTAAAAAATGATAGTACAACCAATTCAATGTTTACCTAATATAAAAATATTTTAAACCTAAAAGGCAGGTTTTATTTACGTTACAACATCTGAAAATGCCTCCCAAATCCCTATGAGTTTCTGAGATCTCCACTTTGTCAACCATGAGCTAGAATTGGCTGGTGATTTGGCAATGGCAGCTGTAGGAAAACTTATAGCAAATAAATAGACCTGATTTTTACATGTTGGATTCTCCTCAGATCTCACCTCTAACTCACAGCTCATTGATAATTAATAACCATTTTTTCTATGTAAAAAAGTAAACAGACCAATTACTTCATAATTAGATAATTTTAATAAGTGAAAGAGACTGATAAATAAATCTGTATTTCTACAAAAATCACTATGACATTCAAAGTTTTTGTTGATATTGCACACTGTTATGGACTAAATGTTTGTGTCTCCCCCAAATTCACGTGTTGAAGCTCTGACCCCCAGTGCGATGGTAATTGGAGATGGAGTTTTAGAGATGAGGTCTTAAGAGTGGGACGTTAATCAGATGAGATTGGTGTCATTATAAAAAGAAGAGACATAAGAGTGTTCTCTGTCTTCCTCTCTCCCTCCCCGCTCCTTCCTCCCTTTTGCCCTTCCTCTCTCCCTCCCCCTCTCTCTGCAAGTACCCACCAAGAAGAGATCATGTGAGTGAGACACAGTGAGACAGTGAAGTAGCAGCAGCCTATAAGCCAGGAGGAGAGACCTTAGAATGAAACCAACCCTCCCAGCACCTTGATCTTGGACTGCCCCACCTCCATAATTGTGGGAAATAAATTTCTGTGTCTTATGTCACTGAGTCTATGGCATTTTGTAATAGGAGCCCAAGCAGACTAATACATACTTCAAATAATTTCTATTCCAAATTATTTGATAGTAGGCATAGACCAAGGAAAAGTTCAATTTGACTATTACATCATAAGATTTCAATTATAATAATTATTTAAAGGTAAAGATGAGAAAACTGACCTAGAAAGGCAACAGATTAGATGTCAGAGAAATGTGAAGTGCTTCCTTTCTTGCTTTATTGAATCAAATAAATCTAAAATATATTTAAAAAATAGTAATGACAAACCATGCCCTGATTTTTGAAAACAGGCATTGTAAAAGCCGTATTATATAGAACTTAATAAACATATCAAAAAAGTTAAATGCATACACGATACATATTGTTTTCACATAAAATTCTAACGTCGGCCTGAAATTACTGGTAAGAATAAAGAAAAAAGTGCATAGATTAAAAACCAGAGACATATAATGAAGATTATTAGATATAATGGAGCTATGTAACTGAGAATAAAAGCCCCAAATCGCTCCTGACACTTGAATCTAAGAATCCTTAAGGTAGTGTACTAGGAAAATCTTGTTTAAAAGTATCTGTACATAACTAACAATTCCATGTTACAAATAGAATCTTAGAACAAATCTGTGTGTGTGAGTGTTTTCTTCAAGGCATAAATAAAACAATATATTCTGAAAGTTACATTTTATACACAGATATAAAATTGTTTTTCTCATATCATTTCTATTGTGCTGAGATTCCAGGAAGATGTTTTCTAATGTATCTGTAGAATGCTATGAAAATCATCCAGAACAAAAAGGTTATATCTGATTAAAATCCTCGTGAGCCAGAATTTGTGTTTGTTTTCATCGTTCTCATATTCCTTGTGCTGAGAACATAGCAGGGACTCAATAAATGGCACACAGCAGGGACTTAATAAATATGGAACGAGTGAATTAATTGACAGGAATCAGAATATGCTACCCTGTAATATGATGCCTTGGCATATTGTATACTTTAAGCTAAAGGAATTTGAGTAACAGCAGGTTCAGGAAGCGCTCTCTGACCTCCCCCTTCCTGAGACCCTCATGTGAGAGATGCCTTTCTTATAGCCAAAAGAAACATCCTTATGTCCAAAACAGGGATGCCAAGAGGAAGCTGAATGAACAGACCTTGTTAAGTTTCCCCCAGTTTTCTACCCTTAGCTCATACATCTTTGTCCCATCACATTTTTCCATGATCTTCCATTCTTCATCAAACTCAGTATAAAAACACTCAGGTTTAATTATTTCTTCAGGTCTTCATTTCTTTACAACTGACATGAAGTAAATTAGTATATTTTTCTCTTGTTCATAGGTCTTTCATCAATCTAATTTAGAGGCTCCCAGCAAATGAATCTAAGGTGGGTAAGAGATTTTTTTTCTTCTCTAGATAATGAATGTGTTGGCCAGGGTTCCCTAAAGAGACAGAGCTAATAGGATAGATGTATGTATGAAGGGGAGTTCATGAAGGAGTATTGACCCACATGGTCACAAGGTGAAGTCCTACAATAGGCCATCTGCAAACTGAGGAACAGGGAAGCCAATCCGAGTCCCAAAACCTCAAAAGCCGGGTAGCTGACAGTGAAGCTTTCAGTCTGTGGCCAAAGGCCCCGAGAGCTCCTGGCAAATCACTGGTGAAAGTTTAGTCCAAAAGCTGAAGAACCTGGAGTCCGATGTTCGAGGGCAGGAAGCATCCAGCACGGGAGAAAGATGAAGACCAGAAGACTCAGCCAGTCAAGTCTTTCCATGTTCTTCTGCCTGCTTTATTCTAGCCCCAGCTACAGCTCACAGACACACCCAGGAACAGTACTTTGCATACTTCAATTCAATCAAGTTGACATTCAATGTTAACCATCACAATGAGTGAACACTTCCGTAAATTGTAAGGTTATCGTCATTAAAACTACTCTTGTGATGTTTAACCATATTAATTATAAGTACTTATAAATAACAGAAAAAGAGATTAAGTAGATGTTTAATGTTATTGTTTAATATATTTGATAGTTAATGAAGAATGAAATTTCCATGTAGGGTTTCACACATATCACTATCTTCAACTTCTTCTTTTGCTTGTATACTAGTTTCCAGTTACCTCACCCATTAGGATGAAAGCTCTGTAAGAGCAATGGCTTTGTTTTATAAACCCCTGTACTAATGGCGCTGAAAACAGTGCTTGTCAAATAGCAAGTGCTCAAAAACTGTTTGCTAAGTGAAAGAATAAATGTAAAGCACAGGTTCTCAAGCCAGTTTAGATGGTGAGGCATCTAGAAATTATGCTTGATGTACTTTAAAAAATACTGTAACAGGCAGGGCATGGTGGCTCACACCTGTAATCCCAACACTTTGGAAAGCTGGGGAAGGAGGATTGCTTGAAGGCAGGTGTTTGAGACCAGCCTGGGAAACAAACTGATACGGTTTAGCTGTGTCCCCACCCAAATCTCAACTTGAATTGTATCTCCCAGAATTCCTACATGTTGTGGGAGGGACTCAGGAGGAGGTAACTGAACCATGGAGTCCAGTCTTTCCTGTGCTATTCTTGTGATAGTGAATAAGCCTCATGAGATCTGATGGGTTTATCAGAGGTTTCCACTTTTGATTCTTCCTCATTTTCTCTTGCCACTGCCATGTAAGATGTGCCTTTCACCTCCCTCTGTAATTCTGAGGCCTCCCCAAACATGCAGAACTGTTAAGTCCAATTAAACCTCTTTTTCTTCCCAGTCTCAGGTATGTCTTTACCGGAAGCATGAAAACAGACTAATACACAAAGCAAGACCCCATTTCTACCAAAAATTTTTTTAAAAGTTTAACTAGGCATGGCTGTACACAACTGTAGTCCCAGATACTCAGGAGGCAGAAGCAGGAGGATCACTTGAGTTTGAGGCTGCAGTGAGCTATGATTGTGCCACTGTACTCCAGGCTGCATGACAGAGTACAGAGTGAAACTCTATCTTTTAAAAGAAAAAATATATATAGAGAGAGTAAAATATCCAAATATTAGGCTTAAAAGTATTAAGCTTATAATGGATAAAAATCATGCAATACTATCTGTAGTTGTAAATTATGGAATAATGTATGTTAATTTTTTCATTTCCACTTTTAACTCTCCCACTCAAAATTTCAAATATGATAAAATGTGGAGTATCTACCAAGTGTCTTGAACATAATATTTGTACTTTAAATATTAATAGGTTTAGATTATAATTGCAAGTCATTTAAACTCAGAGCACCAGCATTGCTTATGTGAAATGGATTTGCTATGCTAATACATGTCCCTTTTCTGTCTTGTGCAATGTTAGGGTCAATAAAAATAGATTTAAAAAATACCAGCAGGTTATTAAAGGTGACACAAGTCCTTTCATTAAAATAATGCTATTATTACCATCTGAATGCTAACATCAACTTCTAGAATTTGAAGGCCAATTTCTGTAGAATCTCTGTACTTTTGTCTTAGTCTGTTTGGTTGCTATAACAGAGTACCATAAACTGGATGACTTATAAACAACATAAATTTATTTCTTATAGTTCTGAAGGCTGGAAATGTAACCACCCAATGGGTTTACCTTGCCTGCTGTCCAAACAGTGCTGATTTATCAAGATAGAGGAATTGCAATAGAGAAAGAGTAATTCACACACAGCAGGCTGTGCGGAAGATCCAAGTTTTATTATTACTCAAATCAGTCTCCCTGAGCATTCAGGGATCAGAGTTTTTCAGGACAATTTTGTGGGTAGGGGAATACCAGTGTGTCAAGAGTGCTGACTGGCCGGGTCAGGGACGAAATCATAGGGAATTAAAGCTGTCTTCTTGTGCTTAGTCAGTTCCTGGGTGGGGGCCACAGATCAGATGAGCCAGTTTATCTATCTGGGTGATGCCGGCTGATCCATCAAGTGCAGGGTCTGCAAAATATTTCAAGCACTGATCTTAGGAGCAGTTTAGGGAGGGTCAGAATCTTTTAACCTCCAGCTGCATGACCCTTAAACTGTAATTTCTAATCTTGTGCCTAATTTGTTAGTCCTACAACGGCAGTCTAGTCTCTAGGCAAGAAGGAGGTTTGTTTTGGGAAAGGGCTGTTACCATCTTTGTTTTAAACTACTAAGTTCCTCCAAAGTTAATTCAGCCTATGCCAAGAAATGAACAAGGACAGCTTGGAGGTTAGAAGCAAGATGGAGCTGGTTAAGTCAGACCTCTTTCACTGTATCAGTTACAATTTTGCAATAGCGGATTCAGAAAGAACAAGATCAAGGCACAGGCACTGGCAAATTTGGGGTCGGGTGAGGACATGCTTCCTAGTTCACAGATGGTAGTTTTCTCACTGTGTCCTCACATGGTGGAAGGGACAAGGGAGCTTTCAGGGATATCTTTCATAAGGCAAATAATCCCACTCATGAAGACTCCAATCTCATGATAAAATCACCTCCCAAATGCTCTGCCTCCTAGTACCGTGACATTGGGTGGTAGGATTTCAACATAAGAATTTAGTGGGGACACAAATATTCAGTCTATAGCAACTGTAATTCCAAACACCATAACATCATAGCATATTTCAGCAATAACCTAAATTGATAAGAATTGCAAAGAAAAGATAAAGTAATATTAGATAGGTAGCTATTCTTGAAAAAGTTTAATATTCAATAAGGATGACTATGTAGGTATTCAAGTTACCTGAGTATTCTATTTCTACATATTAGCCTAGGAAATAGGGAAATTAGTTGGCCAAATAATTACTGGGCAAATAAATACATTAGGGAAAAAAATCCACATCAACAATACTTTGAGAAACGAGGTAGGGGCATCACTTTAACATTGCTTAAGGTTTGCCATAAATTTTGTAGTGAAAGGAACATATACTCAACTGCCTCAAACACACTAGTTCTAGAATGCTTGGCCTCTTTCGACAACAACATCTTCATCTCTAAAATTACTCCTGAAGCTAGCTAAGGGCATCAGAGTGTGAGCTCCTTGGAGGCAAGTATAGCATCTTGGTTTTCATTGTAACTGAGACACAATACTTAGTAAATGTCTGTAGAGCAAATATGACTGTGCTGAATGTGCCAACCATATATAATTATTTGAAATACACTGCACTATTGTTTGTCATCAACCACTGAAATATCCAGTAATTATTCTGTGCATCCAAAACCTATCTCGAGGCTGCCTATTGCATCCAGGAGAGTCAGAAAATCCATTGTCAGTTCATATTAGAAAAACTGCTAGAAATGTTCAATTCAATTCACTAAAGATTTGTTAGTCTCCTGCTATGTGTCTTTTTATTATACTAGATGCTATAAGAAAATAAAAGACATAAATGTCATGATCCTTGCACTTAGAAGGGACTTGTCTATTTCTATCCCTGTATATATGTGCCACTATAACTATTTTCCAAAGAAACATATCCCTCAATCTTTCACAGTAAGTCGCAGTAGCATTTTTATTAGGAAACTCAAGTAATAAAAAGGGCAGTTCTCATAAATGCTAAATCTGAACAAACAAACAAGGGGCTATAAAGGAACTAGGGGAGTCATAATACTAGGTGAGCCAAGGAAGAAAGAATGCTACAAGTTAAGTAGCGCTGTAACTAAAACAATAGCTGAGAATGAAACTCTCACAGGGAAATGCAATAAAAAGACAAACACTGCCTGAGGAAAATATCATCTGTATCTTATGGGTAGTGGGCTCCATTTTTTCTTTTCTTCTAATCTTTTAATGTTAATTTAGAAGACACCGAATAAAAAAAGATAAAGATAGACATTTTGAAGACATGAGGTGTTACTTGTGACTGGTCAACCAGAAGGGTACACAATAAACAGGATAAAAGGAAATACATTGGTGAAGCCAAGACATCTGCTCCCAATCCTAATTTCATTGAACAGTTTGATTAAAGGGAAAGAAAATTCATTTAAATTAATGGCTAGTATTTGCATTTTAATGGAACTTTTTGGAAGATGTAGTCACCAAATATTTCAGCTATTTCCTCAGGGAAGGCAATAGGATTTCAATTCATTTCAGAATTCTAAAGCAAGTAAAAATATGATCCCATTCTCATAAGACCAAGCAAAGCAAATCTTCTGAATGTCTTCAAACAAATCAATTCAATGGCAAATCAATAAATATTTTAAAAAGAGAATATCCTTGACTCCTCAATTATTTTACCGTAATCCAGAGAGAGAAATTGGACCCAGATTTACAAGCAAATCAGGAAGTCTGAATATCTTTCACTGAAACTAGACCACATCCAAGTGATAACTGACTGGCAAGTTTTGATCTCCATCTTCTAAACTCTATCCAGGGAAGCTGGATATGCTGATGGATTTAGCTGACTTGTAATAAGCTATTGGTGCTCTGTAGTTGTCAATGTGTCAGTTTACTTTTTTATTTGTAGGAATGCCCATGACAAAAAAGCATTTTTGTTGTTTCTACAGCTTCACATTTACTGCATTGAAGAAATAGGACAAGTTTTAAGAAGCATGTTATCCTGAGTGGTAAGCTATTTCTCTTGCATATGAATGGCTACCTAACATTAATATTTCCTAACTAGTAATTTTTATAAAATGAAATAATAATAATAAATTTTTATAGGAAGTCATGTATTTTGAAAACATGTTATGTGTTCTTATAACTTTTTTTCTGTGTTTTTTACACAGAAGATGAGAAACAAAAGGAAGAAAAGTATTTATCTCTTTTCCACTAATTGTGCAAATTGCTCACAGATGCCAAATAATCCTTCATGTTTTTCTCAATGAGTCAGGTCCTGGGCTCGTGGAAACTGTGATAAACAGAGAATAGATTTACATATAAGATAGCTTATTACATCAAAGTGAACATGCTTTCAGTATTAATAAATTTTAACAATCTGCATTTCCATTGGTAGTTTCTACCTCGTCAATATCTTTTTCCCCTTAAAAATTTTTTTTAATTTTTTATTATACTTTAAGTTCTAGGGTATATGTGCACAATGTGCAGGTTTGTTACATATGTATACAAGTGCCATGTTGGTGTGCTGCACCCATTAACTCGTCATTTACATTAGGTATCTCTCCTAATGCTATCCCTCCTTCCTCCCCCCGCCCCATGACAGGCCCCAGTGTGTGATGTTCCCCTTCCTGTGTCCAAGTGTTCTCATTGTTCAGTTCCCACCTATGAGTGAGAGCATGTGGTGTTTGCTTTTCTGTTCTTGCGATAGTTTGCTGAGAATGATGGTTTCCAGCTGCATCCATGTCTCTATAAAGGACATGAACTCATCCTTTTTTATGGCTGCATAGTATTCCATGGTGTATATGTGCCACATTTTCTTTATCCAGTCTATCATTGATGGGCATTTGGGTTGGTTCTAAGTCTTTGCTGTTGTGAATAGTGCTGCAATAAACATACGTGTGCATGTGTCTTTATAGCAGCATGATTTATAATCCTTTGGGTATATACCCAGTAATGGGATGGCTGGGTCAAATGGTATTTCTAGTTCTAAATCCTTGAGGAATCACCACACTGTCTTTCACAATGGGTGAACTAGATTACAGTCCCACCAACAGTGTAAAAGTGTTCCTATTTCTCCACATCCTCTCGAGCACCTGTTGTTTCCTGACTTTTTTTTTTTTAATTTATTATTATTATTATACTTTAAGTTCTAGGGTACATGTGCATAACGTGCAGGTTTGTTACATATGTATACTTGTGCCATGTTGCTGTGCTGCACCCATCAACTCGTCAGCACCCATCAACTCGTCATTTACATCAGGTATAACTCCCAGTGCAATCCCTCCCCCCTCCCCCCTCCCCATGATAGGCCCCCTTCCCGAGTCTAAGTGATCTCATTGTTCAGTTCCCACCTATGAGTGAGAACATGCAGTGTTTGGTTTTCTGTTCTTGTGATAGTTTGCTAAGAATGATGGTTTCCAGCTACATCCATGTCCCTACAAAGGACACAAACTCATCCTTTTTTATGGCTGCATAGTATTCCATGGTGTATATGTGCCACATTTTCTTAATCCAGTCTGTCACTGATGGACATTTGGGTTGATTCCAAGTCTTTGCTATTGTGAATAGTGCTACAGTAAACGTACGTGTGCATGTGTCTTTATAGCAGCATGATTTATAATCCTTTGGGTATATACCCAGTAATGGGATGGCTGGGTCATATGGTACATCTAGTTCTAGATCCTTGAGGAATCGCCATACTGTTTTCCATAATGGTTGAACTAGTTTACAATCCCACCAACAGTGTAAAAGTGTTCCTATTTCTCCACAGCCTCTCCAGCACCTGTTGTTTCCTGACTTTTTAATGACCACCATTCTAACTGGTGTGAGATGGTATCTCATTGTGGTTTTGATTTGCATTTCTCTGATGGCCAGTGATGATGAGCATTTTTTCATGTGTCTGTTGGCTGTGTAAATGTCTTCTTTTGAGAAGTCTGTTCATATCCTTCATCTGCTTTTTGATGGGGTTGTTTGTTTTTTTCTTGTAAATTTGTTTGAGTTCTTTGTAGGTTCTGGATATTAGCCCTTTGTCAGATGAGTAGATTGCAAAAATTTTCTCCCATTCTGTAGGTTGCCTGTTCACTCTGATGGTAGTTTCTTTTGCTGTGCAGAAGCTCTTTAGTTTAATTGGATCCCATTTGTCTATTTTGGCTTTTGTTGCCATTGCTTTTGGTGTTTTAGACATGAAGTCCTTGCCCATGCCTATGTCATGAATGGTATTGTCTAGGTTTTCTTCTAGGGTTTCTGTGGTTTCAAGTCTAACATTTAAGTCTGTAATCCATCTTGAATTAACTTTCGTATAAAGTGTAAGGAAGGAATCCATTTTCAGCTTTCTACTTATGGCTAGCCAGTTTTCCTAGCACCATTTATTAAATAGGGGATCCTTTCCCCATTTCTTGTTTTTGTCAGGTTTGTCAAAGATCAGATGGTTGTAGATGTGTGGCATTATTTCTGAGGGCTCTGTTTTGTTCCACTGGTCTATATCTCTGTTTTGGTACCAGTACCATGCTGTTTTGGTCACTTTAGCCTTGTAGGATAGTTTGAAGTCACGTAGTGTGATGCCTCCAGCTTTGTTCTTTTGGCTTAGGATTGTCTTGGCAATGAGGGCTATTTTTTGGTTCCATATGAACTTTAAGGTAGTTTTTTCCAATTCTGTGAAGAAAGACATTGGTAGCTTAATGGGGATGGGATTGAATCTATAAATTACCTTAGGTAGTATGGCCATTTTCACAATATTGATTCTTCCTATCCATGAGCATGGTATGTTCTTCCATTTGTTTGTGTCCTCTTTTATTTCATTGAGCAGTGGTTTGTAGTTCACCTTGAAGAGGTCCTTCACATCCCTTGTAAGTTGGATTCCTAGGTATTTTATTCTATTTGAAGCAATTGTGAGTGGGAGTTCACTCATGATTTGGCTCTCTGTTTGTCTACTGTTGGTGTATAAGAATGCTTGTGATTTTTGCACATTGATTTTGTATCCTGAGACTTTGCTGAAGTTGCTTATCAGCTTAAGGAGATTTTGGGCTGAGACGATGGGGTTTTCTAAATATACAATTATGTCGTCTGCAAACAGGGACAATTTGACTTCCTCTTTTATTAATTGAATACCTTTTATTTCTTTCTCTTGCCTGATTGCCCTGGCCACAACTTCCCACACTATGTTGAATAGAAGTGTCTTGTGCCAGTTTTCAAAGGGAATGCTTCCCGTTTTTGCCCGTTCAGTATGATACTGACTGTGGGTTTGATATATTATTTTGAGATACGTTCCATCAATACCGAATTATTTTGAGAGTTTTTAGCATGAAAGGCTGTTGAATTTTGTCAAAGGCCTTTTCTGCATCTATTGAGATAATCATGTGGTTTTTGTCTTTGGTTCTGTTTATATGCTGGATTACATTTGTTGATTTGTATATGTTGAACCAGCCTTGCATCCCAGGGATGGAGCCCACTTGATCATTTTGGATAAGCTTTTTGATGTGTTGCTGGATTCGGATTGCCAGTATTTTATTGAGGATTTTTGCATCAATGTTCATCAGGGATATTGATCTAAGATTTTCTTTTTTTTGTTGTGTCTCTGCCAGGTTTTGGTATCAGGATGATGTTGGCCTCATAAAATGAGTTAGGGAGGATTCTCTCTTTCCCGATTGATTGGAATAGTTTCAGAAGGAATGGTACCAGCTCCTGCTTGTACCTCTGGTAGAATTCAGCTGTGAATATGTCTGGTCCTGGATTTTTTTGGTTGGTAGGCTATAAATTATTGCCTCAATTTCAGAGCCTGTTATTGGTCTATTCAGGGATTCAACTTCTTCTTCGTTTAGTCCTGGGAGAGTGTATGTGTCTAGGAATTTATCCATGTCTTCTAGTTTTCTAGCTTATTTGCATAGAGGTGTTTATAGTATTCTCTGATGGTAGTTTGTATTTCTATGGGGTCAGTGGTGATATCCCCTTGATCATTTTTTTATTGCGTCTATTTGATTTTTCTCTCTTTTCTTCTTTATTAGTCTTGCTAGCGGTCTTATCAATTTTGTTGATCTTTTCAAAAAACCAACTCCTGGATTCATTGATTTATTTAATGGTTTTTGTGTCTCTATCTCCTTCAGTTCTGCTCTGATCTTAGTTATTTCTTGCCTTCTGCTAGCTTTTGAATGTGTTTGCTCTTGCTTCTCTAGTTCTTTTAATTGTGATGTTAGGGTGTCAATTTTAGATCTTTCCTGCTTTCTCTTGTGGGCATTTAGTGCTATAAATTTCCCTCTACACACTGCTTTAAATGTGTCCCAGAAATTCTGGTATGTTGTATCTTTGTTCTCAGTGGTTTCAAAGAACATCTTTATTTCTGTCTTCATTTCGTTATGTACCCAGTAGTCATTCAGGAGCAGGTTATTCAGTTTCTATGTAGTTGAGCAGTTTTTAGTTTCTTAATCCTGAGTTCTAGTTTGATTGCACTGTGGTCTGAAAGACAGTTTGTTATAATTTCTGTTCTTTAACGTTTGCTGAGGAGTGCTTTACTTCCAACTATGTGATCAATTTTGGAATAAGTGCGATGTGGTGCTGAGAAGAATGTATATTTTGTTGATTTGGGGTAGAGAGTTCTCTAGATGTCTATTAGGTCTGCTTGGTGCAGAGCTGAGTTCAAGTCCTGTATATCCTTGTTAACTTTTGTCTAATGTTGACAGTGGGATGTTAAAGTCTCCCATTATTGTTGTGTGGGAGTCTAAGTCTCTTTTTAAGTCTCTAAGGACTTGCTTTATGAATCTGGGTGCTCCTATATTGGGTGCATGTATATTTAGGATAGTTAGCTCTTCTTGTTGAATTGATCCCTTTACCATTATGGAATGGCCTTCTTTGCCTCTTTCGATCTTTGATGGTTTAAAGTCTGTTTTATCAGAGACTAGGATTGCAACCCCTGCCTTTTTTTTGTTTTCCATTTGCTTGGTAGATCTTCCTCCATCCCTTTATTTTGAGCCTATGTGTGTCTCTGCATGTAAGATGGGTCTCCTGAATACAACACACTGATGGGTCTTGACTCTATATCCAATTTGCCAGTCTGTGTCTTTTAATTGGACCATTTAGCCCGTTTACATTTAAGGTTAATATTGTTATGTGTGAATTTGATCCTGTCATTATGATGTTAGCTGGTTATTTTGCTCAATAGTTGATGCAGTTTCCTCCTAGCATCGATGGTCTTTACATTTTGGCATGTTTTTGCAGTGGCTGGTACTGGTTGTTTCTTTCCATGATTAGTGCTTCCTCCAGGAGCTCTGGTAGGGCAGGCCTGCTGGTGATAAAATCTCTCAGCATTTGCTTGTCTGTAAAGGATTTTATTTCTCCTTCACTATGAAACTTAGTTTGGCTGGATATGAAATTCTGGGTTGAAAATTCTTTTCTTTAAGAATGTTGAATATTGGCCCCCACTCTCCTCTGGCTTGTAGAGTTTCTGCCGAGATATCCGCTGTTAGTCTGATGGGCTTCCCTTTGTTGGTAACCCGACCTTTCTCTCTGACTGCCCTTAACATTTTTTCTTTCATTTCAACTTTGGTGAATCTGACAATTATGTCTTGGAGTTGCTCTTCTCAAGGAGTATCTTTGTGGTGTTCTCTGTATTTCCTGAATTTGAATGTTGGCCTGTCTTGCTAGATTGGGGAAGTTCTCCTGGATAATATCCTGCAGAGTGTTTTCCAACTTGGTTCCATTCTCCCCATCACTTTCAGGTACATCAATCAGACGTAGATTTGGTCTTTTCAAATAGTCCCATATTTCCTGGAGGCTTTGTTCATTTCTTGTTACTCTTTTTTCTCTAAGCTTTTCTTCTCACTTCATTTCTTTCATTTGATCTTCTGTTACTGATACCTTTTCTTCCAGTTGATCGAATCAGTTACTGAAGTTTGTGCATTTGTCACGTAGTTCTCGTGCCATGGTTTTCAGCTCCATCAGGTCACTTAAGGACTTCTCTACATTTGTTATTCTAGTTAGCCATTCTTCTAATCTTCTTTTCAGGGTTTTTAGCTTCTTTGAAATGGGTTCAGACTTCCTCCTTTAGCTCAGAGAAGTTTCATCATCTGAAGGCTTTTTGTCTCAGCTTGTCAAAGTCACTCTCCGTCCAGCTTTGTTCCATTGCTGGCAAGGAGCTGCATTCCTTTGGAAGGGAAGAGGTGCTCTGATTTTTAGAATTTTCAGCTTTTCTGCTCTTTTTTTCCCCCATCTTTGTGGTTTTATCTACCTTTGGTCTTTGATGATGGTGACTTACAGATGGGGTTTTGGTATGGATGTCCTTTCTCTTTATTAATTTTCCTTCTAACAGTCAGGACCCTAAGCTGCAAGTCTGTTGGAGTTTGCTTGAGGTCCACTCCAGACACTGTTTGCCTGGGTTTCAGCAGCAGAGGCTGCAGAAGAGTGAATATTGCTGAACAGCAAATATTGCGGCCTGATTGTTCCTCGGGAAGCTTCATCTCAGAGGCATACCCGGCCATGTGAGGTGTCAGTCTGCCCCTATTGGGCGGTGCTTCCCAGTTAGGCTACTCGGGAGTCAGGGACCCACTTGAGGAGGCAGTCTGTCCTTTCCCAGATCTCAACCTCCATGCTGGGAGAACCACTACTCTCTTCAAAGCTGTCAGACAGGGACATTTAAATCTGCAGAGGTTTCTGCTGCCTTTTGTTTGGCTATGCTCTGTCCCCAGAGGTGGAGTCTACAGATGCAGGCAGGCCTCCTTGAGCTGTGGTGGACTCTACCCAGTTTGAGCTTCCAGTACCTACTCAAGCCTCAGCAATGGCAGGCGCCCCTCCCCCAGCCTCACTGCCACCTTGCAGTTAGATCTCAGACTGCTGTGCTAGCAATGAGGGAGGTCCCATGGGTGTGGGACCCTCTGAGCCAGGCACAGGATATAATGTCCTGATGTGCCATTTGGTAAGACCTTTGGAAAAGCACAGTATTAGGGTGAGAGTGAGCTGATTTTCCAGGTGCTGTGTGTCACGGTTTCCCTTGGCTAGGAAAGGGAATTCCCTTACCCTTTGTGCTTCCTGAGGGAGGCAATGCCTCACCCTGCTTTGGCTCTTCCTCGGTGGGCTGCATCCATTGTCCTGCACCCAGTGTCTGACACGCCCCAGTGAGATGAACTGGGGACCTCAGTTGGAAATGCAGAAATCAGCCGTCTTCTGTGTCTCTCACACTGGGAGCTGTAGCGTGGAGCTGTTCCTATTTGGCCATCTTGGAACTGCCAGCCTTCCCCTTAAAATTTTAATACCAATTCAAATATATTTCAGAAAGAGGGGAAAAAATCTACTTGAATTGATACAGACCCCTGAGGTCATGGATTTATTATTTATAAAGGCCTAAATCCTAGAAAGCAAATTAAAATTTGTCTTCCCTTTTGCAGATGAGAGAATTGAAAAGCAGATTCTTTAGCTATAGGAATTACCCATTCCAGGAGGGAGTATAGTGAAGCCCTTAAGCCGAATAGTTCATTAGGCAGTGCAGGTGCTGCTCTTAGCCACCCATACCTCTTGAGTTTCCGTAATGCCATAGTTTACTAAAGATTTGAAACAAATAAAATTCACTCTAAATTGATCCTCAATTTTCTGGTCTAAAGCTAAACTGTGAAGTAAGGGTAGATAAAGACTCCTCTAGTGAGCATAGAAAGGAATCACAGTGGGGCTTGGTGGCTTATGCCTGTAGTCCCAGCACTTTAGGAGGCCGAGGTGAGTGGATCACTTGAGCCCAGGAATTTGAGACCAGCCTGGGCAACATGGCATAACCCCATCTGTACAAAAAATACAAAAATTAGCCAAGCATGGTGGCATGCCCCTGTAGTCTCAGCTACTCAGGAGGCTAAGATGGGAGGATCATTTGAGCCCGGGAGGTCAAGACTGCAGTGAGTTGTGATTGTGCCACTGCACTCCAGCCTGGGAGACACAGCAAGACTCTGTCTCAAAGGAGGAGAAGGAGAAGGAGGAGAAGGAGAAGGAGAAGGAGAAGAAAGGAGAAGAGGAAGAAGAGAAAGAAAGAAGAAGAAGAGGAAGAAGAAGAAGAGGAAGAAGAAGAAGGAGGAGGAGGAGGAAGAGGAGGAGGAGGAGGAAGAGGAGGAGGAGGGGGGGAGGAGGAGGAGGGAGAAGAAGAAAGGAGATGAGGAAGAATAAGAAAGGAGAAGAAGAAAGGAGAAGGAGAAGGTGAGTCACAAAATGAAAATGGGAGCAAAAAGTTTTTCTTGTGACTGCTCTCCTTCCTTCTTTTTGAAGACAGTTGTGATTTATTGCTTGTTTTCTAATAGGTTGTGGAACTCAGTGCAAATTAGCAAAGGTATTACATTGATGCCCAAGCTGGGCATCTGTCTCTCTAGATGAAGCTAACAATTATAACTGGAAAATTCACAGAGGTGGGGGGGTGGCAAATACAGGATTCTTGGAATGATATAGAGCATAAAACATTGTTACTGAACATTTGGCAAAGTTCCATTAGAAAGATGGTGGACAAAATATCCTATGCCAGGATGAGAAAGCAATGTTTGAAATAACAAAAGTCTGAAAGTGCCACTTTCTGCTTACAAGCAAGAGTCAAGATATTGATGAAGCTCTTATAGACTTAAAAAAACACTGTTGCAATTAAAGTGAAACCTCTAACTTCTGGAAGTCCCAAACAGGAAGAACAGTCATGCTAATCTGATGAGATGACAGAAGATCTGTCACCTAATCTAACGGTTGCATTTATGCACACTCTCCTGCAGTGTGCTTGCAAAGGAAACACTGTTGGCTCTGTAATAACTCAGGAGGAACAAACTGTGCCTATCCTTAACTTGAGGCAGTTAGTGTCTTGGCTGGAAAAATAACAGGATGAATTGCTTTCCAATGATTATTTTTATAGCACTCAACACCATAGCACATATGCTCGTTAGCCTAATGACCACCACAAATGCTTTGAGGACATGTGGGTGGCTAACAATATATCAGGCTATATACACTCTGCTATGAAGCCACAGAGAAAATGCAGGCAGAGAAAGAAAAAAAGTTAACAAACATGTAAAATAAATCTAGCAAAGGAAGGACAATATGTTTCTACTATGATCTGGGTTGGAAAGGGTTAGAAAAGGTCAGGGGAACACTAGAAACCTACGATTGCTGGTTATTTGGGTAGCCAGAGACATCCACTGGAAGATTGCATTTCATATTTAGACAGAAATATGTCTTATTAAAATAGCATTATGAAGTGGCTGCAGTTTTTACCCGATTTCCCCAATGCTGACTTCAGAATGTTTAGATAAATATCATGGAAATTCCATATATCATGCAGTGTGTAAAAGACAGAGAATCTTCCAAATTCCATGAAGACAACCAAAGGATGAGCTGAAAATTCTTGAACTCAAATTGTAGAGTGAAAGTTATATATTCAGTTTTCTGTATACCTTAAGTTCAACAACAAACTTCAGAAATTATAGAGTGAAGATCTGATATAATTCTAATAATTTTCATTTCAGTGCTCTCCTCACCATGAAATTCATAAAAACTCATAAATATCAAACTATTCTAGGACCCAGAACATACTATGTTCATTTGTTACTCAATAATAGTGTTTCACAGAGCATTTTCTATGGAACATTTTTCTCAAAATACTCAAGGCAATAGAATTTCATTTTAAAACAACTTAAATGCTTGAATCTACCTAAAGATTCACAATGACCATGAGCATATTAAAAGTTGTGAGCAGTCCTGCAACTTATAAAACAAAGTTTTCACCAGACCAAGAAAAAAAAACCACACGCACACACACAAGAACATACAGCTACAGACCATTATTTCTTATGAATATAGATGCAAAAATTCTCAACACAATTTAGCAACAGAAATGAAATCAGTAAGGCAAAGAGATATCTGCACTCACATGCTCATCACAGCACTATTCACAATAGACAAGGAATGGAATTAACCTAAGTGTCCATCAGCAAATGAATAGATAAAGAAAATACAATTCTAGCTATCTATACAATGGAATACTATTCAGCCTTAAAAAGAAGAAAATTCTGCCATTTGCAACAATGTGGATGAAGCTGGAGGACATTCTGCCAAGTGAGATAAAACCAACACTGAAAAATACTGCATGACCTCACTTACATGTGGAATCTTAAAAAGTTGAACTCATAGAAACAGAGAGTAGAATGATGGTTGCCAGGGCTTGTGGGAGGAGTTTGGTCAAAAGGTATTAAGTTTCAGTTAGAATGAATAATTTCTGGGGGTATATTATACAGCATGGTAACTACAGTTAACAACAATTTATCATATACTTGAAAAGTGCTAAGAAAGTGGATCTTTTTTTTTATTATTATTATACTTTAAGTTCTAGGGTACATGTGCACAACGTGCAGGTTTGTTACATACATATACATGTGCCATGTTGGTGTGCTGCACCCATTTAACTCATCATTTACATTAGGTATATCTGCTAATGCCATCCCTCCCCCCACCCCCTCCCCATAATAGGACCCGGTGTGTCTTAAATGTTTTCTACACACACACACACACACACACACACACACACACACACACACATATAAATATGTGAAATGACAGATATGTTACTTAGCTTCATTTAATTATTTTACAATAGATGCATATATCAAAACACCATGTGGCAAACACAATTTGTCAATTATACCTTAATAAAACTTGGGGGGAAGAATACAGCAACATTTAAAAAGCACTATACATCATGATGAAGTGGAATTTATTTCAGAAATGCAAGGTAAATTTCATATCTGAAAATCAATTAATGTAATCACACAATCCATTTATGCAAAATGTTCAAAACCAGCAAATCTGTAGAGACAGGATATAGACTGGTGGTTGCCTAAGGCTGAGGCAGGATGCAGAGAATGGCAGGAATGAGGGGTGGTGACTGCTACATAGTCTGGAGTTTCTTTTGGAGGCAACAAAAACATGCCAGAATTGGTCGTAGTGATGGTTACACAACCTTGAATATACTAAAAACCATTGAATTGTATACTTTAAGCAGCTGAATTGTCTGATATGTGAATTTTATCTCAGTAAAGATATTACCAAAAATTATTTTCACAGATTTCTTACTTATAATATTATCATTGCTAGAGTAATAATATTGGCAAGAGTTATTTTTGCCTTTGCAAAATGCTACTCCTTTTGCCTGGAATGTCAAGCGTATGCCCTACCTTTTTTCTGTCTTAAAAACTTCTACTGATTTATTAATAATCAGCCAAAGTGTCACCACCACTGTAATGTCTTCCATGATTCACTCTGGAAAAGGCAAATATCTTTGAAACATGTTTAACCATGACCCACACATGAACCCTGTGTGGGTGGCTGGGTGGATGGATGGATGAATGGATGAATAAATACATAGATGATTGATAGATAGATAGATAGATAGATAGATAGATAGATAGATAGATAGATAAAAAAATTTACAAAGCAATATTTACTCTTACCACATGCAATTCATGCTAATATTTTGTATTGCATATTATTCTAGTCTAGTCAATTTCATTTTTAAAGATGTTTTTGTGGCCCATTAAATTTCATGACCCTCTAATGAGTGGCAATCTGCAATTTGAACAATACTATCAAAAATAAATTGAGCCTATAGTGTACATTTTAACATAAACATCAGTTTGCAACAGTGAATATTCTTACTTTGGATTAGTGTTATAGGATGTCATAGTCATTGTCTGTATTCTGCATTAATCTCCTCTTTGAATATTAGAGTTCTGCTATTCTTTACTGAGTATTGTAATCCTGAGCTACACAGGTAAGTAAATTTTATGCCAAGGAATTATTTCTATTTGAAGAAAAGACTTGATCACTTACTTTAAAATGGTGCTTAGTCCCTAATTTTCTGCTGTATTAGCTAGAAATTTGTTTTTTTTCTCCAATATACTCTACAAAGTGGTGGCTGTTTTACTTTCTATTCTGGTAGTGGCTCCTGAGCTGTAACTCTGTCCTGTATTCTGAGTTTCATTATGCTCTCCACAAGCTCCTTTGTGTCCTGCTCTATGTTCTCCTTTCACCATGAGCAGATTGGAAACACAGTGAAAGCGATTTCACCATGAGCAGAGATAGGGGTACAAATGACATTTACTGCACCATGCAAATAATTGCATCCTATGAATGTGTACCACAAGTAATTTTATAATTGAAGTAAGTCATGCCCAGTGATGAGTAGGTTATCC